>NC_051184.2:113604947-113704946 GCF_013339695.2 Rhipicephalus sanguineus
GTTGTTATGGTGCTCGACTGCTGAACCAGAAGGTCGCGGGTACCAAATTTCGGCTACAGGGCCCACACTTCGATGGAGGCGAAGTGCTAGAGGCCCATATCTTAGATTTAGGACCACATTAAAGAAGCCTATGTTAGCGAACGTTCCGCAGCTCCCACTACTGCGTCCCTGAATATCACATCGTGGTATTGGGACGCAAGACCACATCATTGTTAATGGGAAAACGCCCGTTCAGTGCGCTGTTGCTATGCAGCACAACCTGAGTGCAGACCCCAGAAAATGTACTAGGTGCTCCGTTAATTTTTGCAAATCTGCAAATCATGCTCGTTTCGCGGCTTTCATCGTAGATTGTGTCCATAATACAGAAGGAATGATGTGATCAGTGTCCATTTAACGTAGTAAATTACATTTCGATATTTCAACCTGAACCAGCGTTGCGCACGCCATGACTGATATATGTTTTCGTGATCTCTAAAATTGCAGATGTACTCATTCGTTATAATCATTGTCCTAGACCGTGCACCGCTCGCAAATCGCCGGCGGCGGCGCGCCGGTGTTTCGAACCTCCGGCGGCGGCGTATAAAGGGCGCGAGGTTCAGCGGATCGGCGGAGGCGTGGCGCAGGGGGAGGGGGGGGGGGGGGGCTAGATGCAACTTGAGTAGCTTATAGCGCAAAAAAAGGACAGGGCACAGAGGGAGGGAACAAGACCAGCGCTTTCGGTCTTACCCTAGATGCGAGAGATGGTGGGGAGAAATTTTGTCCCCTTGAATTTTGAAAAAAATCTGTTTCACCGAAAAGCGAAGCAGTTTTTGCGACAGCAACATGTCGTAATGTTATACGAACTAAGGTAGCAGGCAACTCTTTTTGGTCCGATCTCGCTTAACTCTACAAAACGCTGGTGCATGGGAATACGGCCGCTCCCGGGAGAGAAGCGGTTTTCATGCAGTTTCTTGTATCAGTGGACACAGCGCGAAGCTGTGAAATCACAGCGCATAGAAGGGTATACGAGTCGTTAGTCGATGTCTGCCGACATAGCGACCGCCCCCTTATAGTCAAAGTTCACAGTTGCTGTTCGAGCCACGGAGCCCCCCATTACCCCGGCATCCCTTCATGCTCCATCGCCAAGCGAAAGACGGCGGGGCGTTTCCTTCCTGGTTGAAGAGCAATTGGACGGCAGTCATTGCACGCGGGTTGATGTTATCGCATGCGCCCTCCATGCGACAGAGAAAGCCAGCTTATTTCATCTCCACTTTAGCAGTGTTCCTCGCCAGCGCTCGCGAGCTTTTCGTCGCGGATAGGTACAACACACGATGCGCGATGCGATATTGCCAATTTGAACTTGATACGGAACAGTACGCTGACAGTGAAAAATATCCAGAGTTTTCATATAATTGTTATGGCAATAAGAAAAATACAAAAATCGTGGAAGAGGGCTCGCCTTTTTTCTGGAGAGCTGCATCGTCTCCGCTCTAACGAGTTCGTCCGTTAGGAGAATCAAATATTCCGACGCCCTTTTCATTGGTTTCGTTCTCGCCTTCACTACCCTTTTTACAAGCGATATCTCCTCTCCACATATGTTTTTCATAAGCCCGCGTATGCAGCACGCATGACAGTGTGCAGATATCAGCACTAAGCATTGAGCCTATCAGGATTTCGCGCTTGTCAGCTACATCCTGTTATTTCTGCATGCCGCAGTTGGAAATGCGCGAAATGCGGCCAAAATCAGTTGAGTGCACACCATATATACTCACTCGATACAACGAAGAAAGGGTTATCGAAGAAAGCGGGGTGGGAGACATTCACAACTGATATTTCTCGTACGCGGAAGAATCGAGGGTGCGTACCCTAATGATGCCACGTGAATCACTCTTGTGGCGCCACGAAGTGCGCCAAAAAGGTGAGGAAACGCCTATTGTGAATAACGTGCTCGATTTTGTATTCCAGAGGCTGTTTTGCGGCCATTTGAAAAGACTGGGCGTGAAAACGTGGACAGAAGAGAGTAGTCAAGGAACCACAAACATCGCTACCAACTGAAAAATTGTACAGCTGCGAAAAAGAACGTAGACACACACATTTCATCTGCGCATTCGCAGGCAAGAGGCGATACCTGTCAATCAGGTGCGTGTGGTGGCCTACGTTGAGAAATGACAGTTCATTCTCTTCACTTCTCCTCTTGTGCCCTTGTTTGCACGTCCTGTGTCTTACAGCGAAAGCTGTTATGAGATCATTTCAACGGCCGTTTTTGGTGGCGTAGTTGTCCGCCGCCGCCGCCGGTGTCCGTAACCATTATCGCTCGAAATAAAAAAAAAAACGAAATAACATAAAATTTTCGGGATGGAACGGGGTTCGAACCTGGGCCCTCTGCGTGGGAGCCCAGTGTTGTACCTCAGAGCCATGCCGGTGCTTGGAACTGCCTTGCAAAACGACGCTATACATGCTTCATATCCAGAAGGAACCACATTAACATATGTAATGTAGTGTGGCAGAAGAGTGAAATAACAGCCACGCACCACACAACGCGAATTCTGTAACCAGGCGTCATACAATGCGAATTGCGCAACGAGTGGGCTGTTGGATGCTTTCGACCCACTACAAGGGGCTCTGCAATAATTCTTCATCGTCATCAGGCACAACACCAACAAGTGCGCATAATGCCTTACATATCTTTAGCAGGTACCACGGCTCTCCGTTGAATGACGAAAAATGGCATATTGGCTGCTTCCCTACTTCACAGAAATTATGATTTATAGCGTAGTGGGTTCCTCACAAGTGCACTTGCATTGGTTGCCAAGGAAGCCCATGAGCCCATCATCCATTTCCTCAGGGTCTCAATAATGTACTTGCCCCCTCTCTCTGTCTCTCTTTCTCACGTCAATGTATGTTATATTGCATGGTGGGAGAGTTAAATAGCCACCGGGCGTCACACAATGCGAATTACGTAACTGGTGAGCCGTTTAAAGCTTCCAGCCCATTACAAAGGGCTGAGCCACAATTCTTCATCGTTATCGGTCGTCACGTAAACATTTCCATTTCACAGAAATTATGATGATTTATAGCGTAGTGGGTTCCTCGCCAGTGCACTTGCATTGGTTGCCAAGGAAGCCCATAATCCCATCATCCATTTCCTCAGGGTCTCAATAAAGTTCTTCCCCCTTCTCTCTGTCTCTCTTTCTCACGTCAATGTATGTATATTGCATGGTGGGAGAGTTAAATTGCGACCGGGCGTCACACTATGCGAATTACGTAACTGGTGAGCCGTTCAAAGCTTCGAACCCATTACAAAGGGCTGAGCCACAATTCTTTATCGTCATCAGACGTCACGTAAACAAACTGCACATAATGCCTTACATATGTGTAGCTGGAACCTCGCTTCTGCGCACAATGACGAATAATGGCGTTGTAGGTGCTTCCCAAATTCACAAATATTGTGATTTATGGCGTAGTGGGTACCTTGCTAGTGTACTTCTATTAGTAGCCCCAGGGAGTTTACAATAGGCTCTAGAAACGCCGTTCTTCCAGCTTTCGCTGTGACTGTGCTGCGCTTTCCGCGCAGGCCTGGCATTTTTTACCGTGAGCATCTACCAACTACCCCAGCTGTCTGTTATTGTGTGTTTTCATTGCCTTAACTTCTATGTTTATTGTTGTGATGGCAATTATATGGAGAGTCTCGACGTGTTCTTGCCGTCGCCGTCATGTCCTTCCGGTATGAAGTCCAAATTGATAAGATCCCCCGGCGCATTGTATGTTCCCGCTACTTCCAAAACAACTATCCGAGAGTACATAACCTTGAGTCTCTCGACAAAGTTATCTACCAGATCTAAAACCTTCGTTTAGAACCTGGTTCACATCAAAGGAAAAGCCAAGCACTCACCCACACATGATCGATGTCTCGAGACAGCTGCATTCCTTTAGGCCGACTGCTGTTGTTCGACCGTTGGCCGACCGCTGCCACCAGTTGTTGCAAGCGGGTGTTAGATCTATCCCACCGCTGCAACCGGTTGTTGCGACCGGTATTTAGATCCGTCCCTCCTCGGCAACCAGGTTGTTGCTGCGATAGGGCAGCGTCGTACCCGGACTCCGTTTGGTAGCGTAGTCGAGTCTCCGGGTTGAGGAATTGATGCTAACAAGTTGGGAAAACGACAACAACATGTTTACTGGCACTTTTTCTACAACAATTACATAGTTACAAGGTAAGAGTTCCGCGACGAGCGACCTAGATGAGCCTGTAACCGAGGGCTCAGAGCCCCATTTCTCACTTAGCACCGTCGTTTTGACCCCTCAGGCTGGCTCCTCCTTCTTGACGACCACGAATCACACACACGACACCACCCACCATTAGACAGTCCATTTCACTGTCGGTGAGGGGTCGTTGCACTCTTGAAACAGCAAGGGTCCGGAGGTCGACGGCACGCTTGTGGGGGAAGCAAGGCAACAGGTTCCTCGAGCTTGTTCCTCGGACTGTTCCCCGAAGGCAGAAAAGGGTCTGCGGAGACTCCTGTCAAAATATACAGGTCAGGTCGTCTTGGCAGCACACCAATCCAAGTTCAGGTGGCCCATTGTGGAAACGTCTCCAACTTGGCCGTCCCTCAATGAGGTCGAGATTCTGCGCATTGTCGATCGCTTGCCGTCCGGGGGACTCCGTTTCAAGGATGGATGCAGGTGTTATAGCAGTGTGAGAACGCATCGCCCGTCCATTCTCATGGTCAGTGCGTCGCCACCGACTGCCAGTCATAACAGCGTAGAATAACGCCAGGTGTCAAAAGATGCGTATTGCGCAACGAGTGGGCGTTTTAAAAGCCGACCCATTAAAAAGAGCTTGGACATACTTAGTCACGATCATCAGCAAAAGCATCAACAATGTGAACGCCTTCGTAGTTTCGCGTGTTCTTTGCGGACGCGTAGCGGGCCGTTCGCTGATTCGCAAAATGAATAATTATAGCGCAGTGGGCACTCAACAACTGTACTTGCAGTAAGAGGTATGTTTTTGGTCACGCCGCTCGCGCCGCCGCCGAAACCCCGAGAGGGATGACGCCGCCGCCGCCGCCGCGCTATAATTGCGGCGCGCCGCCGTTTGTCTTTTCTTTTATATGAACAGGAAAACTGGACATAAAATACAGCACATACCTGAGGGAGCTCTTCTCGCTGTATCCATGTAATGGACTGTTCATTTCAACCGCCGTTGATTGGCGGGAGCCAGGCGAGAAGCGCGCCTTCTGTTTCTAGTTCTTTGACGTCACGAAGCTTTCGTCAATGACGTCTTTGACGTCATTTTGACGTCACGAAGCTTTCACAACTCCCGACACAAATGAGAGGAACAGAATGATCTCCAACCTAGTGCTTACACCTTGGAGAAAAATCACGCCATCTCCCGCTAAAGGGGACCATGAGGCGATGCGAAGCAGCGGTTCGGCTTGTCGAGCTAGCGTTTCTGAGGGGGTGTGCGAGAGGAGAGGGGAAGTGGAGGAGAAAATGGAAGAGGGGGAAGGGGAGCGTAGAGGGGGAAAGGGGAGAGGGGAGTGGTGAGGGGGGGTGCGGAGAGGGTATGTGCATGCGCAGTAAGGGTGGTCACGCCGCACACCGCCATCGGTTTGTACTCCGCCATAAGATGCTTCGCATCTAAAAAATTAGGAGGTAGCGCGCCTAGCGTCCACAAGCCAACCTCCTATGAAACCACTACCTCCTCGGGTTCATGTCACAATTTCCATCATGCTCCTCTTTAGTTTCCTTTTTGTGGTGGGCATTTGGGAAAAAAAATGACGAGCACGCGCGCCTAGCGTCCACAAGTGAACCTCCTCCGACGCCGCTCCCCCCTCGTGTTCCATGCTCTGGTCACCATTCCCAGCGTGCCAGTGCACACTTCTAGTTCACTGTAGCTGGGGAGTTATTGTCGATGTGTCCTCCTAGTGGACTGTCCATTTCGGCTGCCACTAATTGACTGGTATTCGGCGAGAAGTGTGCCCCTTGTTTCCAGTTCTTCTTTCGTAACTTCATTTTGACGTCACGAAGCTTTCACAACTCTTGACACAAGTGAGAGGGACGGAATGGTCCACCGTGGTGGAGCAGTAGTTGGGGTGCTCGGCTGCCGACCTGAATGTCGCGGGTTCTGTCCCTGCCACGGCGGTCGCATTTCGATGCAAGCGAAATGCTATCGGCCCGGGCACTGTGCGATGCCAGTGGACGTTAAGGAACGCCAGATGATCAAAATTTCCGGAGCTCTCCTCTACGACGTCTCTCATAATCATATCGTAATTCTGGAGCTTAAAACCCCAGATATTATTATTATTATTATTATTATTATTATTATTATTATTATTATTATTATTGTTGTTATTATTATTATTGAGGGACGTAATACGCTTCAACGCAACGAACGCAGCCCCCATATCTCGGAGGCTGTGCATAAACTCTAATCGCACTAGCCATTGAATTAGGTTTAATGCGGCCGCCCGTGTAACGCACCTGTGAAGATCAGTACGCATCTGTGCATCGTTCTCAAACAACTGGTACACATTCATATGCAAGTTCAGACTTGACAAGTTCCTGCTTCAGTACATTTCGTCCACTTTCTTACGGTGGGAAGGTGCTGGTGGGTTGGTGCGTCGACGTGGTCAAGAGCGAGGTGACATGCCGGCTCAGCACTTTTTCGAGTAACGGAATGCTCTCTGGCGAAATGGACTGTGGACATCTCTAGCCTTAAAGGGCGACGACGCCACTCGCTGTATAGCATATTCGTGGCGTCTTCGACCTAGTACACTCTGCGTAGATAAATAAAATATATAAGTAATATATATACCGATGGGTTGCTACAGTTTTTTGCTTTCATTTTTACTCGAGTAAATCGATAAATAAATGCAGACCCTATTGCAAAAACCAGCGCCGTTCCAGTACCCCCAGCGTCATACCAGTACGTTTTTTGGCACTGGATTGCACTGGGAACACTGGTACACGCTTGGATTCACTGGTACTCCGGTGAGCCCACTGCGAAAGAGCTGAGTCGTACTGGTAGGGGCACTGGCTTTGCCGCTGTGACGCTGGCGCTCACTGGGAAGCGCTGGACACGCTGGAATTTTCACTGGCGTGCGCTGGCACATAGTGGAGCCTGTACTGTTTCTGCCAGTGCCGCGCGCTGCCTTGAGCATTGTGCGCGGCGAAATGCTTCGGTATCGTTTAATATCGAGTGTTTGATTCGATGGTACCGATAGATGCTATCCTAACAGGTCCCAAGCATGTGTCACAAATTCTAGCTTGGCAGAGAAAGGCGATGAGATGCGCACTATTTTCATGATGTATACGTGATACGCGAAATCACGGTCACTTTTAATGTTTCCCGGTCGAATGTGAAGAAAAATATGTTAATAACCCAAAGCAGCGAACACTGATCATTTTGCTTTCCAGCACGCTTTTTTTTTGTTCATGCAGTGCCGATAACGCCGTTAATTCTTGCGAAGCACGTACAGCAATGAATAAACATTTTGTCCATGCCCCGCATACACATCAGTTTTGCATCCATGATGTGTTGCGGTAATGAGTCCATATATTGTAGAGCAAATCGTTACATTGCCGTGCAGTTGGCAAGAAGCAAATCAGCCCTGGCTTCGCGACCTCTCCCAACGGAGGCCAGAAAAACAGCCGTCGTTTGATATCGCCACACCGGAAAGCCGTCTCGGGCAATTCTTGCACTTCCATTCACTTCAGCTATACGTTAGGTAACAGATAAAAAGGTTCCGAGGCCGAAATGCGGAAGCTTCAACCATCGCAACTCACCTCCGCTGAGATCGGTCCTACCCAGTGCGACTCCCAGCGAGCGTTAGGCCTAGCGTACCGCCGAGTCCGTCTACATGCCACCGGCGCATCTTGGTTTAAATACACGCAATTCCAACGTGCAAGAATGACTGTAAAGTACAGTATGGACATCCGTTAACATAAATTAATGATTTTTTCTTGTGCACGGTGTCTGCACAAGGAGCGATGACCATCGATGCGACGCGCTTTCAGCAACTGACGCAGGCTCACCGAAAGCAGCCGGCCGCACTCGCCGGTACTTCTCTGACTCATACGTCAGAACACATACCTGTCAACTGGTACGCGTTCGTGAACTAACACACCGGCATATTTTCTCAGCGAATTGTATTTGTTTTTGCTGAGCGGTTTTATAGTTGTAGGTATCGATAGAACTGCAAATCTGTATACAGGCGCACGCCCGCCCCGCGGTAATATCGTCGCTCGCGCGAGAGAGCTACTCGATATGAATTCATCTGCGCGCGCGTTTATCGAACGAGTCATCATAAAGCTTCTGTACACGTTTATCGTTAGCAAGGGCGAGAAAGGGCTATCAAAAATCGGCAGTAACAGCCGTCAAACTGTACCCTGCTACTCGGGCCATTTGATATTTTTCGCAGTTAAGACGATAATTCTTAAAGAAACTTAGCGCTCTACCCATTTTGGGCATTTCATTCGTTGCCGGCAACCCTTTGTTTGTGTCTAATAGAGAAGCAGGCTTGATTTGGAAAGGAAAACCTCGTCCTCCTTGAGTATGCCACAGCAAAATAGGAAATGAAACGCTGTGTTACTCTTTCCACTAGCCCTTTTACAGCGGGGTCGGCAAGATTCAGCGTGGCGCAGTGGTAGAGTACTCGGTTGGTGATCGAGAGGTGGCGAGTTCGAATCCTCATGGTGGTGCTCTTTTTTTTTCGTTTTTTCTTTTTTTTATTGCAATAATGCTTTCTATATCGCTTTCTTTACTATAGTATATTTATGTATGGCAGGTAGGCACCGCCGTTTTAACGCTGTAGGGCCGTTTTCCGCTTGACTACCCAGCGCCTCCCAGTAAAACGCCGCTCCAGCGGCCCAGTATCCAGCGCGACACTGGGCCCATAATCAGGCATGGCACTGGACGCTGGTACCCAGTGGCGCTGGGTTTTGCAATAGGGGAAGTAAACACAATGGAAAACTTCGAATAACAGATAGCTGAGCTAGATGGTAGTCATGTTAAAAACACAGGACGTGAAAACATGGGCACAAGAGAGAAGTCAAGAGAGTGAACAATCATATCTCACGTAGGCCACCACACGCACCTGATTGATTGGTATCGCCTCTTGCCAGGGAATGTGCAGATAGGTATTTGTGTCTGCCTTCTTTTCCGCAGCTGTGCGCTTTTTCGGTGGGTAGCGGCATTTGTGGTGTCTTGACTATTCTCTTCTGTCCGTGTCTGCACGCCCTGTCTTTTTAAAGGGCCCCAAAACAAGCTCTAAAAATACAAAATTGAGCGCGTTATTCTTTCTTGGCGTTTCTTGCCTATTTGGCGCACTTCGTGGCGCCACAACAGTGATTCACGTTATATCATTACGGTACGCACTCTCGATTGTTCCATATACGAGTAATATTAGTTATGCTCCAACACATAACTATCGCCATAAAAAGTGATGTACAACCGAAAATAGAAGAAAAATGGAGCGTGGCGTAGTGGTAGAGACCTCGGCTGAGAATCTGAAGGTGGCAGGTTCGATACCTCCTTCCAGACGCTTTTTTTTCACGGCTCTTTCTTTATTGCAATAATGCTTTAGTGTCTACTTTATTCTAGTGGCAATTAGTTTGTGTCGTAAAGTAAGTTGGCGATGCGTTAGAATTTGCCAATGTTCGAGGCTTCGAAGCTGTCTCTGTCGGCGTTTCAGAAACCAAAAGAAACACTTTCTTTTGTTATTACTCAAAGCTATCCGATTAACTTGCACATTAAAGTGACATCTGTGGCGTCTACGTCTGGAGGATTATGGTTAAGAGACAGTTATATATCGCTGTGCGGCGTCGGCCAGAAGCTCACTCTAGTTTGTACTCTGTCTGCTTAGAAGGGAGTTTCCGACTCTGTTCACGCTACGTCGGCGCGGGAGTTCCGTGGATTGGGAACTCTACCTGAGTAGCATAGAGTTCCCGGTCTCTTTTACTCTGCCTTCAAGGAAAGCCTAAGTTCCGCGGCTAACTCTCCACTACTCCCGCACGGCGTTAAAGAACTCTGGCGAGAGTAATACAGGCTCTCTACTCTTGCAGTACTCCCTCTACATTTGTGAGTGTACCACAAAATCAGCTATGCACATCATCCTGCTTGATATACTTGTAGATAAGTAACAACTTAGATAAAAGACATAAACCGTTAGTGGTGGTCGTCCAGAACGTTTTACAACATCTAGTGTGAGTATTATAGCTTTTATAAACGAGGAGAAGGAATGACATGACTCCCCAGTGTATCGAAGGGGGTTGTTTCACATAGCAAGTGTGCAGATTACGTGATCGAGGCGGCTACATTGGCAATGACCAGTTTCGAATCCATGTCTTTGAGTAGAACTTGCTCGAAATAGGTTACGTTATTCTTAAACTACCTTACCACTGTCCCATAGTAGTGGGGCCATTAGAGATCACTAGGACCTTGCTTTCATGTTGAAGAAGTTACTCGAAAACCCTCGCACGTTTAAAACAAGGGCCCCTCACCAGGTTTGAGCATTTTAACACGATACTGTTATAGAGCTCGATTCGCAGAAATTCCGGCGACGGCGTCGATGGTTGTGAGCGAAATTTATCACCTTGTCCGTCGCCGAAAAGTCGAAAGAGATGCAAATAAAACAAAATTCGCCAGATCCCACGTACCGTGGGAATCGATGTTATCCGAAGCATGCGCGGGATGGTGACTGTGGTGTAATTTTTCACATTGAGCGAAATGTTACGGAATGACGCTAGGTAAATGTAGAAGTGGTATGCGCACACTCATATGTTGAAGAGTCGCATATGTATTATATAACCAGCTGTTTACAGTTGCGTAACGATGCCAACAGCAACACGGTCGTAACCAACACCAGACGCGGTTAGCTGATATCTAGTGATTATATTCTTCAATGCTGGTTAGCCCGAATCCGAACAGGAGAAAGAAGGAACACAGATGGACAGGGCAGGCGTTACTCGCCACTGAGCTTCGTTTAGGAAAGTTTCCCCAGATATATGGTACGCAGCCGAGTGGCACGCGCAGGCGCACTGCACGTACGGTATACAGTCGCAGTTGTTACAGTTGCGTTACAGTTGTTATGTTTATAGTTGTCCGTTATGACGGAGAACGCACGCACGTTTCACGAACCTGTGTGTATGTGTAGGAGGGTCCTTGACAGCCCTTGAACAAGGTAAGCATCACCGTGATCAGCACCAGCAGCTGCACCGGATTTGTTATTGTATCCGTTCGTGATCGCGCTACGAGGGGTCTAAGTGTAGTGAAGTCAGAGGTATAGTGCAGATGATTGCAGTTGCGGATCACGTGGACGAGTGGATGGTAGTTGAGCGTCTTCCAATGGTGTTCTGTCTTCAGCTCAGTCACTTTCCTTGCGTCGGCCGCGGTGGTGAAGCGGTTACGGCGCTCAGCTGCTGACCCGAAGGTCGCGGGTTCGCGGTAGTGACGTAGAACAAGGAATGTCCCTTCGTAGTAGTCGGTGCGTTGTCATGGCTCCTCTAGGAGCCATGCCACCGGCATGGTGCTGTTATTGGTGTTGCGTCGCCGCCCACAGTGGCACGGGACACTGCCAAATTATTCGAGGCGACATATGTAATTCGTGCAAACTGTTTCTTGAATTGGTGAATTGGAGAAATAAGTCTATACGCAGCTTTTCTTTCACCGCGAACACAATCCCGAGCTGAATATAACGTCACTGAGGGGAGGATGTCATGTCAGGCACACTGAGAACTTCATTATGATAAACATAAACAGTAAAATTTCGCATATAGGACAAGCATCATGCCTACAGATGAATACTTAGACTGGTTTTTCCATAGGTAATTACAGAGATAATACATAAACACGAAGAGTACTTCTTCAGCCGTAAGTATGTACATAGCATATTCACGCACCGAGAAGAAGCACTGGGGCCAGGATAGAAAGCTGGTCCACTTGAGTTGCGGATCGAGACTTCGCAGAGAGCATATTCTACAACTGTTTACCCCTCCTTGGGCAAACGCATCAGTTCTTGCCTTCTCGAATACTCAGAAAACGTTTCCGTCCTGAAATAAAGCAATTGAAAACTAAGAATTCCAACTATACAAATTACGCAGTGGCATGAGGCAAACGTGGTTTCGTGGTCTCGGCTCAGTGCAAGCTGCGATACATTAAGCAGTTTTAGAATAGCGTATAGGCGAAGTTAGCGTTTGCCGCCCGCTATTTCAGTCACTTAACGGGAGCCCACAAGCGGTTAGCGTACGACGCATGCGCATTTGCACGAAAAGCCTGCGCAAAGGTTTGCGTACGCTATTCTAAAATTGGCTATTGAGTCTCGGAAATGCGTATTTAAACTATGGCGAGTGATAAACAGGCAAACAAAGCAAAACGCACATCCATCACGCAGTCATGTCATAGCCGCAACAGTTAAGCTATGAGTCTCAAGTGCTTTAATTTCACTGCTTCCAGGAACAGCGATATTAACTGCAACATCGTGCTGTTCACGATTCAGCCATATTAAAAAAAACAGTAACTGTGTTGTCCAAATGCAACACGTATATGTGTGGCTGCGAGCGCACGCCGCATGCTCACCTTTAGTTTTTCGGAACATAGAAGAATATTGGATGCGAAGCCCACCACTGGAGATGCGGGCGCTGCAATCGTTGTGACGTGCAGGGTTGGATCACGTGATCTCAGTCTGCTCTGGCAAGCGAAGCGCACGGTTGAGCGCGTTGCTTTTAACCGCGATTTCCAGGCTTTTCTGCCTTTGCAACGCGTTGTTTTGCTCTGACTTCATGTGCGCCGACACCTAGAGAGTACACATTGTGGGAGAGTGCAGTCAAACTCATCGGCGGCATGGTACTTTACTGCTCCGTGCCACGGTGCTCTACGTACGCGAAGGAGCCAGGCGGGAGCTTTCACTTTTACCCCAAGGAAAGAAAACTACGCAACGCATGGCTTGTAAAGCTTCGAATGGGCAAGGAACCAAGCTCCTACGCACGTGTGTGCAGCAAGCACTTCCGCGACGAAGACTTCGTGTACGGAGTGGGAGCGCGAATGTTCGATGAGTAGTAGACAACGTGCGGCGATCGTTCACGTACTAGTGTTCAGCGAGTGATACGTGATACGCAATGCTTGTACCACATGGCGGCCAGTTCTATTTACGCCGCTGGTGAGCAGTAGGTGATCGCCGAGGGACTGAATGCAGCCACAATGCATCGCAAGGACTCGCACTTTCATGCGACACAGAAATGCTAGCTCGGAATCCCGAGTGCTTGCCGGTGGCGCAAGAAGTATCGCGTTTCAATGGCTGTGCACTGTTCATTGGCCGTAAACCGCTAGCATAACATGTTTCTTCCGCGGCAGGGTGGAAAAAGCGCTGCCTTGAAGCCGGAGCTGTGCCGTCGAAGACTTTACCGGTGCGCCCGTTGGATCGTCCGCGTACTGAGCGTCGCCAAATCCGCAAGCAGCAGAGTGGTTAGTAATTTTTTATTTTTTAATTAGTCAGCTACGTGGTGCCACGCTTGTTGCTCGTAGCGTGTGCACACCGCTTCGATGCTTCGAATGAGTACTTGGCATTATTGCTCTGGTTCTGTTCGGGCATGCTTACTGGTGCGCTGCCAACATTTAGTTAATATGAAGTCTTTTCGTTTTATTTGCTAAAAAAAGCAATTTCCAATACGAGACTGCATTAAAGCTCGTGAATTAGTAGTCAAGCTGAAGTGCGAAGATTTATGTTTATTTCAGCTCTTCATCTGTAATTGTTGTATCGTGTGCACTTTGGTAACATTGTTTACAATGGAATATTAACTGGTCCATGAAGATGCACAAGTGTGATCATATTAAAATTATTCGTTATATTTTTCAATACATAGTGTTTAGGGTGCTACGTGCCAAGTCGGATAAAGGTTTGGGCATTTGTTCGGTCAGCATGGCTTTGAGTCACTTGTGTAGACGCGGTTAGCATCTGTCAGCATCCTGCATCGTGCGCATAGGGCACTTCTCACTTCCTAGATCTGAAATTTACTTATGTGTGGCATGTGTAGATCTTTTCAGGTGACTAAAATGCTGTTGACAAGAAAAGAATGCAGTGAAATTTATTCTTATCAACCACATTTAATTCTGAAACAAAGATTTGCTACAGACTGTGGTTCTGTGGTTACTTCTGTAAGCTTTCATGTTAAAGAGACAGGGTGTGCTAACACTGACACAAGAGAGAAGGCAAGACACCACAAATGCCTTACCATAAGACACCACAGACACCAAGGCCGTTTATGGTGTCTTCTCTCTTATGTACGGGTTTGCATGCCCTGTCTCTTTAACGTGAATACGTACCAACTAGCTCAGCTCTGTTATTCTAACCTTCCGTAAGTTGTTCACTGCTTTTATGAAACAATTGAACGTCACCGTATGCCCTCTATATCAAACCTTTTATAGTCCTGTTTGGTGATGCTAATAAACGAGTTTTTATTTTCAGTTTGTGTAAACTGCGTTTCACGAACGCGGTTGTATAAACCGCACTCTTGTCAGGAAGTTTGAGGTGCAGATATATGACTGAGCTGAGGTAGGAGCAGCGTGTGCCTCTTGTTTTAGCATATTTGGCCCCGCATAAACGTATTACCAACTGCAGAAAGCATAAATGACAAGTAAGTTGTGAGCAAGCAAAAATGAGGTACTTTATTTATTGCCCAACGCACTTAGTAGCAAGATGAAACAATGCTCCTCACACTTCAAAACTTGCAGATCTGAAGAAAACTTTTGTTAACATGCATGGTCATGAATCTATATCTTCTTGGATTATTCGCACATATTTTGATGCGCAGTGCCGATGTACACATTGCCTTGCGACTGAGTTAATTACTGCATGATAGCTTTACTGCAGGCACAAAACCATTGTAATGGCTTTAAACAGCGATATCCTGCAAAGCACATTATCACTGAGTGCTTGACTTGAGTGATATTATGCAAGAGGACTAACTTGAGCTAGTTAGCTGAATATTGAGATACTCAATAAACAGTGCAGACAGCACGACTACGGTGTTGTCTTCTCATAGTCCTGCTGTATGTGCTGCTCGTTCAGTTTGTCGAGATATAATGCACATTATATTAAGTGGAAGTAGATTGCAAAAGTTTTGTGGAGGGCAATGTTTGTGAGTATTCAAAGTAACAACTTGTAATTTAACACATATCATAGGAAATAGCTCAAAATAAATTCAGCTTAGCCTTCTGCAGTGTCTTGAACCTGAAGTGTATCACGTACAATTTTGTAAACAAGTTTGTATATTTTTAACATGAACTCTCAAACATGCAAGAGCTCCGATGTGGCAGTTACGTATGTGTCAAAAGTTGAAGTGGCTGCAAGTATTGCAGTAAGTAGTGACCGCATAAGACACAGAGGTCTGTGTGACATTGTAAATGTTTCTGAAATGTTACAGCAACCTAAGGTAGGTGGAGTAAACAACACAACTTAAAGTGTGCTACTTTTGCTTGTGTGGTTGTCCCTTTTATTAGGGGACATTTATATTGCAGCTTGACACAAACAGTGAAAAAAATTGGACACATCTTTTAGTGGCAGCAGACGTGCCATTGGCGACGGTACATCCCACCCCCAAGCCCCCTGCAGATACTCTAGACGTCCAGGTACAATCATCTGAATATGAGATTCAGCAGAGCTTGGGCACATCCGCCTTCAGCAACCACCAAGATGTTAACAGTGAAGATGGCCTGGAAGGTTAGTTTGATGGTCCTATTGCTACCTGGCTCATGTTCGATTTTTCGTACAACACAGTTTAACAATCTTGTGCTTCAGATGTTCCTGCTGCAGCGCTTGCCTTCAGAAGAGAAATTGGACTTTAAGTTAACACCCTTGATGCTGAGAGACATCAACCACTCAGCATAGCGCGTGTAAAAACTCAAAAAGACCTAAGTGTAATCACTGGTCTTCCATGCTACCAGCTATTTTATAATCTTTGTGATCTGTACACTGACAGCCGCATGCTTATGCAGGCAAAAAGCGTTTGCCTATGCAACGAAGATGCGGTGCGAATGACTATGATGAAGCTCCACCACAATGTGCCATTTTCACTAATTGGGGTACTTTTTGGCATTCATCGCACTAAGCAGCAGATATATTCAAAGCAACAATTGCAACACTAGCAGAAATACTGCAAACCGCAGTATTCTGGCCTAGCAAAGAGGCGGTTGTCGACAACCTCACCGTCCATTTTGAGGAATACCCAAATGTGCGTGCAGTTTTGGACTGCACGGAAATCCCACTGCAGAGACCAAAAGATCTGGAGTCACAGCTACGCACATACAGCTGGTACAAGGGTACCTATACAGCTAAGGTTTTAGTCTGTGAATTACCTGGAGGCCATATTAGCTTTCTGAGCAAGGCATGTGGTGGAAGGGCCTCGGATTCCTTTATTACAAAGGAAAGTAAAATTCTTGAGAAGTTTTTGCCTTCTATAGATAGTGTAATGGTTGACAAGGGCTTTCTGATCGATGAACTCTGCCTTCAGCACCATGTAACTATGGTTCGCCCTCCATTTTTACGTAAAAAGAAACAGTTTACACAGCGTGAAGCTCAACAAAACCAGAGCATTTCAGCTGCCCGCGTTCATGTGGAGCGCGCCATTCAGCGTATGAAAGTTTTCAAGATTCTGTCGGGAAACCTTGGCACTGAGCTTTTCCCGTACATTGATGATATTTTAACCGTCATTGCAAGAATTTTCAATTTGTCAAAACCGATTTTCAGTGCTGAGAAGTTCTTGAATGAGTGAAATCGCTTTGTGACATGCCTAAAAGAGGCATTACATCCCCATCAGTGTCAGGGTGCCACCAGTTCACTAGAAAGGCCAGTAATGCAGCAACATGTTATGCATGCACCGAAAACAGTTTCAGTGTGTTTCGTATTGCTTCTCAACCATGCCCAATATGGTTTAGAAGAGCTATAGCTGGGATATAATTTTTCCTGTATTATTTTTTATGGCGACTTCTTGTCTGTATGTCTTCCTTTTCAGTATTGTTTATACGAATATACTTCACATGTAACTTTGAATATCTGGTTTGATTAGATGTGCATATTTTTTTTTCTTTTTTTAGCTTTGTTATGCTCATGTATTTTCTTTCACTCTTTGCTGATTTTTTAGATATATACATGTAATTTGTTCTCTCTTTGTCATAGTAACATATGTCTTCGTGTAGTGATTCACCCTGTGTAACCTTGCTTCCTTACCCACAGTAATGACATTCTGAAAAGGATGCAATGCAAAACTATTTATTTACATAGACAGCTGCACATTAAAAACACTATTGATCAACATAACTGTAGTCCTCAATTTAGCACCCCTCAATGCAGTGTGGCATCAGGAAATTGAACACCATTAATGTGCAGCTCTCTCAAGTACTCACACAGGTGGGTGACATTAAAAACACCAAAAACAGTTAGAAACACCAGTACAGCATCCCTCGCAGAGCACAGTGTGGCAAAAGCAAAGAAACACCACGATTTTATTACGAAACCTCACATTCTCTATTGCACTGTTTATGTTATCTAGTTGGCCTTTCGCACTAGAGTGTTATTAAGATGTGCATGCAGATTAAACAACGCCTCTTCGGCATCTTGTAATGTTTTACTGTGCTATATGTGGCAAAACATAGCATTTGAAGAAGTACACGGCCCTTTCTACAACAGTGTTGCAAAAAACTTCATCGAAATCAACAGAAAATAAAAGAAAGTGTTCAGTGTCTTGAAACACAAAAAAGTCACTCCTGTGAACTTTTGCGAGCATCATTTGAATTTGAACTTGGCAGAAATACTTGCTGGTTTTCTTAAGGCACACATTTTCATCATTAGACACTGCGATCTCCTTCTGCCTGAATTTATCTAGGCTAATTGGACATTTCACCTCCAGAGTCCGCTGCGGGAAGCAATCACAAGTGACTAGCCCATCTGGTGATGCGCCAATACAGGGGTGCTCCTTTGAAATTAGGAGGCCAGTGTCTTTCACTGTAAGACTTGTATGCGACCCAATGGCTGTGTAGACCTCTTTTGCTGTCTGTTCTAGCAAAATCCCTCGTGACATTGCAGAAGTTTGAACATTGTGCTCTCTCATTATAGACTTCAAAAGAGGCCGCACGTCATGAGGCCCCATTTTTGCCCTTAATGTGTGCACCCTTGTGTAAACTGTATATGCAATGGAGGCTGTCACCATCCCTCTTCTGTACAGCATCCAGTGTAGTGAATCTGCTTGTTGTGTGGTTATGGAAGTGATTTATTCTATGTTTGAGTCTGTGAATGTATGCTGAATGTACTGTACATGTCATCTGTTGACCTGGCTCCAGTTGCCATTGCTTGTGCAACTGCTTCAGTGAGTGTTGATGGTCGTGTGACAAGTGCGCTTTGCTGCTCCACAATTGCGTTACTGTTCTCCTGTCGAGTGGCTGCTGGGGATGCTGCAGACCTGCACGTTCCCTCCGACTTATCTTGCCTCACAGCTAGAGGAGATGCTCTTGATGCACCAGCATTGCTTCCTGTCAAACAAAAAGAGTCATCGTGACACCTGTGAGAACCCTTTTGTGTACAAAAAAAGATCAGATGAATAAAATGAAGAGGTTAGCCTTTTTCTATCTTACTTCTTGTTCAATACACACACATCATAATTACTCAAAAGCCTTGGCAAAAACGTGGTTGCTTAAAGACTGAATAAATCCAAGTAATCTTGCAATAATCTTCATCACCATCACAAACAGCTACCAGCTTCATTGTATGCATGCTTACTGCCTTCACGGTGGCGCAGTGCCGAACACACATGAGGCAATCCATGGAGCAGCCTCTCGAGGATGTTTTTTTCAGGTATTCTGACTTCTTTCCTCGGCTGAAAGAGATGAATTTATGTTTATATAGCATATTTCTTAAAAATGATGTGTCCTTGCCATTGTTTTTAGGCTATTATGTGGCTTGGTGTTTATACTCTTCATTTTTATTTGTTACAGTTTACATGTGCTGCAACAAGGTAATTGACGGAGCACTGATAATCAAGCCATTTCTTCATTTAACTTATTAAGTGATCAGAACTGCCTAGTGATTTACTGCATGCCAAGTGCAGCTATTGCAACTCTCACGTACCACTGCAATTACGGTTCTCCATTTCCTAGGCAATAATTCACAATTAAATTAGTCACTTACCTTTTTCGAGCATGGCAACTCTGCAATCAGCCTTGTTTGATACTTCTTTCTTGCATCTGTCAGCTGTTCTTTACCCCATTGCTGAGGCATATCAGTAGAAGAAAGGACGTCAAACGTTTCTGTCGCATGAATGTGTAGTAGTAGTGCTATCATGTACTTACACTTGTGCTGCCTATATGAAAATAAAAAAACAGTATTAGATTGCAAACACTTTGCTACGAGTACTGTTCTAAATGAATATAAAGGTCCAGTGGCGTAGCCAAGAGGGGGGGCGAGGGGGGAAACCCCCAGAAAATTTTCAATTTTGCTTGCGTATATATATACGCGCACATACAAATGCACGCACGAACATGCATAAAGAAAGGTTGAAACCCCCGCCCCTGAAAAATATTTCCGGCTACGCCTCTGTCAGGTCTCAATATCCCTTAATTGCAAATATTTTATTGACGACAATTTACCCTTACCCTGCTTTGCAAGAGCACGATGCACCTGTCTCCTGTCTTTACTGCAATTTCCAGCTCATGAGCTTCCTTGTTTATAGATGATGTCTGCAGAATGGAAACAATAACAACGTGGACGGAATACAAACATCTAAACTTCCCATGGAAGTCTCATTTGAGCCAATCTAGACAATCTGAAGTTACGATAACCAGATTTCGATGCCGTGTCCCCCCATTAAATCTATACTTACTCAGAGCTGGTCTGACGATATCGCCCCTATGTCAATTCTGCGGAGAATTAGAAAATATTGCACATTTCTTTTTGTCATGCCGCAGATATTCAATTATTAGATCACGACTGCTCATTACTCCGCTGTTAAAAATAGGCTTAAACTTAACTGAAGAAATTGTACTAAGCTTCGGAGCCTCAGGGTTGGGATACTGCCATAGAGTGCCTTCAATGCCGTGTGTAATTTCATACAAACCACTAAAAGTGTACCATTTTAATTTTCCTTCAAAAACGCTCTTTATTAAAATGCGGTTCAATATATCGAATCTCACCAAATTGTTCTGATCAGGTTAATACGGCTGTCTGAAATACGAGCTCAATAGCATAATTTTTGAAGTCTTAATTTGATGTCTTATTTATTATTACCATTTCTACTCTTAAATTTTTTTTTATTCATTTCACATTCTTTGAATAAGTTTTTAAACTTCAACTACATATTCTTGGCCCATCCCCCAGAGTGGGTACGTGCCATAGAACAGAAGGCAAACAAAACCAAACGAATTAGCCCAGCCAGTGTCACTACTTCTCCTTTACGTTGTTTTACGCTGCAGGTGACAACGTGGCTAGCTTCAAATACCGATTCACCTTCTTGTAGGAGACGCGAAGTGTCGTACTGCTTGTCAATGAAGCTGTAAATGCTGGACACTGGTATTTTCACTGAAACATAAAATAGTCATTTAGACTACGATAAACTACACCTTGCAACATGTTAGTGCATTCGAATGCGCAAAGTAATACGGCCGGCTGGTACACGGTGCATTTGTTATCGCAATCGATCCCTATCGGCATCGTATTTTTCTATCGCGATTGGCCCCTTTGTGCAAACTGGGGATTGGAGTTAATCGTCGAGAATTTTCATCCCGATGTGGCTCGATGGCAATCGAAAATGCACCGTGTGACAACCGTAGAAGCTTCGAGCAATAAAAAGCAAGAGCTAAATATCAAAATCGGGCCGCAGACAAACTTCTGTTCACGTAGAATTTTATCTAGCTACAACTCGGAATGAAGCGTTTGCTTGCACATGGCTCTCGATCGTGCCTCCAATCATATGAGAAAGGCTGCGGCTGCATGCAGCTGTAAGCATGTTTGGTTACCTCACACCAAGCGGATAAACCGCATGCTTTATAAGACTATGTGTAATAAACACGAGCGTAAATTTGCGCATGCCATTTCTTTGTCGAGTCAACCGCGGCCCGCTTTTAGATACACACCGACAATGAATGAAATTATACGCTGGACGCATTTCTTGCAGCAAAATATGTCTGCTGCAAGGGCACCCTAAAGCCCATATACGATGGTAAGCTTCAATTCGATGGAAAATGGTTGTTTACCTTTTAGAAAAGCAGCGCGCTCGGACCCCGTGGTTTCCATTTCGGTGGCCATAGCAGACGACGCCGGCAGTCAGGGCGTAGTGTAACGTAATATTTTTTCGGAGCAGTTATTGTCCATCTCGTGCAGTCCGGGACGAAGCCACAACAGTATTTTACCGAATATGTCGATGTAAAATTAAAATAAAGAAAAAAGGAGACGCGGAAGCGGCTGCGGCCTGGGCGCAAGTAGCCTGGCGGAGCAATCCAACCTTGCACGTCAAAGGGATGCCTCCGCATGGCGGCGCCACGGTATGTCCTCGCGCCCAATAGCAAGGGGGTGCGAAAGGAAAGTGAAGGGGGTGAGGAGGGGCGAGGTAAAGCATAGCACATCCATGCATAGTGTAGTGTAGCAATGGGTGGGAAAGGGAAGTAACGGTGACGAGAAGGGAAAAAAGGAAGGGACAGAGTAAAGCATTGGATTCTACAATATAGCGTAGCAATGGGTGGGAAATTGAAGTGAAGGTGAGGTGGAGAGAAATCAGGCGAACGCTACCAGCTATGCTGTTTTCTCAGTCTTCGCACCATTAGTGCGTGAGTGCCCCAATTTCTGGTGAGTTTGCAAAGAATGAGTGCGCGTCACATCAGGTAAGAATTTTTGTTCACCCTGATTATCTTGCAAGCGCAACCATGGGAACGGCAATTAAACTTTGCAACTAGATATGCGGGAGCACCAAAAAGCTAGAAATGTTCTTGTAAGCGGAGCTGTGCGAAAACACTATAGCAATGACTTTGCAATTCAAGCATGACCGCTTAAAATCCATTATTCATTCTTTAGCTGCTAGGGCGGCTGAAAGCAATAATTATCATCTCACTTCGTGTACCCTTGGCCACACAATGTTATTTGTAGAACTGCCTTTTCTGTAGTTCTCCGCGCATAATTTTAAGAAAATCGTAAAATTTCATTTTTATTGCCCTTTTTGATCATATTCGACATCCATAATTTTAATTTACTGTTAGGCAGAATACTTTGTGGAATGTGTTCGCGTGCTTGGGACACATGCAGGCACATCAGCAATTAACTAGATTTCAGATGTGAACTCCAGCATGCAAAACTGCACTAAATATTTAGCATGTAGAACGCTATGGTCATCATTTTTATACCAAGGTTGCACATGGAATTTTCTTTACCTCTGTATCACCAACAAGCCACTGCTACCACGGCATTCCAGCAATTATTCTATTTTTAACACGCTAACGTTAAAGAGCTCGTTTCACAGAATGTCTTGCGTCGGCGTCCGCAGTTGTGAGCGAAATTCGACGGCGTCCATGAGCAAAAATTCCAGAGAGAGGCAAATAATTAAGCAAGAAATCGAGCCAGCTTCACTTCGCGAACACTATCGAAACAGCGAAGCTTTTGCCCGTCATTTAACAGGCTATATCCTACTTCTATGTTTTTCAAGTGTTCCCTCCGCTGGCGCTTAGCATCGACCTCCCTTGCGTGAACGTCGCTATTGGCTCGGCGATGACATGCCTGTTCTCGCGTCAGCCCTCGCTGACGCTCACGTCGGGTGGCTTCTTCATCGGGAGAATGAGAAATGTTCGCCATTCCTTAAGCGCAAACTCCTGAACACTGACACTGACACGCCATTTTACACTCCACTGCACCTCACCTCACCCCATCTTGGCGCGTTTCTCGAAGGTTCACCCCTCGACATCCTCCGCCCTCGCATTTAACAGCACGCCCTCGCGTATCGCAGCATGCTAGCACCTCTCGCAGCACGGCGCAGCCCTCCCCTTCCTAGAGAGCCTGACTCTCACCACACTGCAAGGCCACGTGATCAGTTCTTCGCCGACCCCGGACATGAATGCCTCGACTAAGAACAGCTTCGCTGTTAAAAATCTTCGGTTTTAGTGAGAAATGAACCCACGCCTTCTGCATCGCGAGCACGTGTTCTACCACGTAGCTACGCCAGTGTTTGAAACTAATGCGTAAAAAAGCGCTATCAGAATGTCATGTAGTCGCAGGAGTGTCATCGACGCATGAAATATTGCGTGGCAGAATAGTACAATCGCACGAAACATCAAAATATGTAAACTGCGAAACGAGAGGGCGCTTAGCTGCCCATCCAGTGCAAAGTGTGCAGCTGCGCAGGTGTGCGTGGCACCTTACTGATGCGTAGTGGGTACTTCGCAAATTCGCAGAAGGAAGAATTGTTGGCGTAGTGGGCACTTCGGAACTCTATTTATAGTAGGCATTCCAGTATAGTTTGAAACGGCCAATGTTAGGCGCACAAACGTTCCTTTCCTTGAGGCATGGTTGAAGGCGATGTGCACGGCGCACGACTAGGCTATCGCGTTTTACTCTTCAAGGCGAACCTTAAGTGTCCTGCAAGCGTAACTCTAAGCGTAACACAGCGTAACTCGCTCGACTAAGCCAGTAAATATTTCGCTTTAAAAATGGAGGGAGGGGACGAGGGGGCCCTTGCTCGGTCATTGGCGCGTATTTCCAAACTGCCAAAGAGGGGAAGAGGGTGCTTCATCGGGTAGGGGCGCTTGCTCGGGATATTACGGTAGCGGAAAGCAGATCAACCCGTATTGGTTTTTAGATGCGAAGCTGCTCTTTGACTAGCCTGTGTAACGCTGTCCCTCCGTCCGCACAAACGCGAGGTAACGCGCTTCGCTCGGCGCAGGTGTTGAAGCGGTGCCAAGTAGGTCACGCCGCAGCTGGGCGTTGCCGTCACGCTTCCCTCGCACGCTTCCCTCGCAGGTGCGCGCGTACGTCACTCTCTCCCTCACCCGCCGGAGCGCCCGAAGCTGCCGGCTCCAACGCCCGCTCGCCTCCCGTGTCTGCGTTTCAAACAAACGTTTACACCAGTAAACGCTAGACCGAATTTCGCTTCAAACGAATCTTCCAGCGCTCACCGCAGCACCCGCATTAGCGCTGTTCAACCCGTGACGCCACCCGTGCGCAACGCTGCTGCTTCGCATCCCATCAGGGTTCCCTTCGGGGAGACGGTCCAATTTTTTTAAGAGTAAATGTTGTAAATGTCACGGCGTATGTGGTCTCGTTTCCGTTATGTCGTGCATATTGGTATCCGAGCTAAAGATGACTAAAAATATATCTGGTTATTTATGTCATTCAGTGCAAGAAAAATACGACGGCCACCTCATCACGGGCCATTGATTATCGCATGTTCCTCTTATTCGCACATGCTGACGGGCATCTTCTGTAAACAATTTTGCATCAGCGCTGTTGAAGACGCGCTTGAAGCTTCCGCAGCATAGCGAAACGGCTATGTGCCACTGAATTTGGGCAAGCCCCACTACACAACTCCGGTCCCCTAAAAATGAAGACGCTGTCTGCAACAAGACTAGCGGCTATATTCCAAGCAGCTCCTAGCATAATATAGTCACATGTACTATAGTATAGCACAGGCGTAATGAAGGAAAGTGCGGCTGAAGAAAAGTCATTTGAGGGTGAGGAGGCGAAGAAGGAGGAGTAGAGAGGCTAAAACAAGCATAGCCTTGTATAGTATAATATAACAAGGGGTGGAAAAGGGGAGTGAGGGTAACGAGTGATGCGAGGGCAAGGAGGAGCGAAAGGGTGACAGAGAAAGAAGGGAGAAATGCCTGTAGGATGCGCCATCGCCGGTAAAACGACATATAGCTTTTACATTGCTCAGGCAGTCAACACTACGTTGCAACGTTCTCGCTGTACGCTTGCTCCTTGTTAAAAATTCCAGGTTTGGCCGACGGCGGTAGGGTTTGCAGCGGACGTTTCAACCTGTGGTAGTGTGTTTCGCAGACGAAGTTTGCTCTCGCTTTCCTACAGCTGCATGGTAGATGCGTCGTAATGACACCCAGCCAGGCACCTGTACCTTCGAAAGCGATCATCACGAAGGTCTTTCTGCAATTTACTGAGGAGAGCAAAACACATGTTGAGTTCACTGAGACGGTACCTGGCAATCTCCTCGAGTTCTTTGGTCGTATGGTGTAGAGCAGCAGAGGTCTGGTCATGAGTTTGCAAGCGTTCGTATTTTGTTCCGGCATACCTCTAGCCAGTCCAGAAAGTCGTAGAGGAAAGCTACGCGCATAGTCATTTTCGCAGTTGCCACAACAGTGGCGTAGTATCTCCAACAATAGGGCACACAACCCGTCCCTGGCCGCGCTCCTCAGAGTCCGGTCGCTCACCGTCCAACCCGCGCACAAATAACACCGTACAACTACAACAAAAATAACAAGTTCGAAGCGACCGACGGCACTGACACAGCAATGCAACATTAGATTTTCTCGTGCAGCTTACCACCGTAAACTCAGTATGGGATGCTAGCCAGCACATGAAAAACTCGTTATACATCGAGCGTCGAATTGTCCAGTTATGGTGAAGTGAGCAATGCACCGATGTGAACGTACTGCCGAACTATGTTCGGTATAAAGTTCGATATCAAGGATAAATCCAGTCACTCGTGTTCGATGTAGTCGGGTTTGCCTGAAGTAGCTATACATAGCGCGAAGTATTGATGCAAAAGGAAGGCGCAGAAAGAGTATACGCCCTTTCTGCGTCTTCGTTCGGTCTTCATTTCTTCCAGCTGCGCATACTTTCACGCTAAAAAGACAGGGCCTGCAAACACGGACACATGCGAGAAGTCAAGACAGCACAAAAATTAAAGGGCACTTTGTATATTCCAAAGTGTGTTCCGCCAAAGCCTGTGGCCGTTCGAATGAATACGCCATGGTACCGGGGGAATCCACGATCTTGGGGCGCTCCTGCAAACTGCTTGCCGTGGAATCATCACCGGGCCGCTTGAGAGCCATCCGACTTACTCGACTGCTCCAACGAGACGTTTGACGAAGGAGCGTTGCCGCGCGCGCCGATGTGCCATCACGTGATTGCTGAAAGAGTATGAGAAGGCACGAACAGACGCCGCCGCCGCGTTACGCAAAGTTGCGCAACGCGCGTTGGAAGGAGCAACGCGCAACTGTTGCTAAAAAACGGAAACACAGCATATCCACGGAGTGAATGATGATGAGTGGGCGAAGCTGCGGAGGTTCATCGGTAAACCGTGAATCTTCCGTGAATTCTGCCCAGTACATCATCACCGACGTGAGATCGGGCGCGTTTATACTAAAGGTTCGATGAGTTATGACGACTTGCAGCTCACTTTAATTTTACATGTACGCTGTGAATTTTCATTGTTTAGAAAACCATTGCTTTAGAAAACACCTTGCGTCTTTCGTTAAGCAGCTGGCGTCTTTTTCGTTTTGCTTTAGAAACATCTGGCGTTCTTTCGTTTTGTTTTTACAAAACATCTGGCGTCTTTCGTTGGTTTATTTCATCAATCAACGGCGTTTTGAACAAAATTTTTATTGTTTAATCACGCACAGGAGAAATCTCACCAGGCACTACCTTGGAGGTAAACAATGGCTGCTAATGAGAATGAGAGACAGAAGAAGTCGGCTTTTAGCTAACACACTTCTACAGAGACAGAAGAATTCGGCTTTTAGTTAACGCGCACGCTGCGAATTTTTTATTGTTCAACAACGCACAGGAGAAATCTCCCACCGGCACCACCTTGGAGGTCAAAGGGTAAGACTTGTTACTCACAACTACGAGCACGACGAGGGACGAACGGGTGCCGCCTTAAGGAGCTTCGCCCCTAAAACGCGCAACTGTTTGAACGCACAACTGTTGCACGTGATAGCTGAAAGAGCGGGAGGGGGAGAGGCCACAGTTGGCACCATTCCAGGTCTAGTACGGACGACGGACGCCGCTGTATGAGGCATTAAATGCTTTCGCCTTCAAACGTGGCATATAAAGTACGCGGTATATTAAATCAAACGGCCATCCTGAATTCTAAAAAGACAGGGCGTGCAAACACGGACACAAGAAAGAAGTGAAGACACCACAAACGCCGACTAACAACTGTTAGTCGGCGTTTGTGGTGCCCTCACTTCTTTCTTGTGTCCGTGTTTGCACGCCCTGTCTTTTTAGAATGAATACTTGCCAACTAGCTCAGCTCTCTGTCATTCTAAGCTTCATTTCTAGTACTCTGAGCCCTTTTCCGTGTTCCCCTACTTATCTGAACAATCCTGCCTCTTTGGCTTCTTTAATTGCTGTTTGCTTGGTCCGTGCTAGAACTTTTTCATGGTTTTCTAAGAATAGAGTTTGCCCAGTTGAAGTTCAACTTTTGTGCGGCTTTCTGCAACCATCTACCGGACATGCCAGGAGGATATGTGCCATATTGACCGCGGAATCATGGCGTCAAGTGAGATTTTACGAGGATTGCCTCAAGGTCCGTTGCTTGACTTCGCGTGACGATCGCCGCCAGAAGCAGATGTACGCCGACTGGATGAGGGTAGCTAACCAGCATGCGGAATTCATATGGAGGGTAAAACTTCGAGAAATTCAACCATGTAAGAGGAAGATTATTTCTACTGTTTCACCGCAAAATAACTTGCTAGTCCTTGGAGGAGCTGCCTTAGATGATAGTCACTGCAAAAACCTAGCGTTAGGTCCTAAATACTGTTTACAGACGAACCTGAAACCAATAGACGTTTTCAGTTTGCCGCGTACAATCACTAGACTTGTTCCTGAAGAAGAGCGTTCCCACTGCATTTCAGACTGTGTTGCTAGCATCAAGGGTTCTAATATGCATCTCAAGTGTTCTGATCCTATCCGGCCTTTGGTTAATTACTGTGTCGAGAAGAAACTCAGGCCAGTAATTTCAGATAAGGAAGGGTATTTTGTAATTATGCCGGACAGTTTGTTCTCAAATAAAGCATTAACAGCCGTAGAAAAGAATTTTAGGACGGTAAAACTTAAGCCATCGGTAGTTCGGCAACGTGCTGTCGACCTTTTGTTAAGACATAATCTTGAGAGAATAGCTTGTAGTGTCAAGAAGGCTAAATCACTTACTTTAGAATTGTTTTTTTCAGCCAAAACACATAAGAACGAGATTCCGTTTCGAGCAAATTTTCAGAGCAAGGCACCTGGCAAGTCGCTGTATCTAGTTATTTGCAGAAATGCTTAACGTCGTTGAGTTTTTCAGACCCTTTTCGTATGCGTAATTCTCAGGCGCTAGTTCACTTCCTCTCAGAGGAGAACCCCGGCTGTTGTAAGGCCTTTAGTATGGATATTGAAGACCTGTATTATTGTTTGCCGCATGAGGACTTGTTAAAACGTGTGAGTTGTTAGTCGGCGTTTGTGGTGTCCTCACTTCTTTCTTGTGTCCGTGTTTGCACGCCCTGTCTTTTTAAAATGAATACTTACCAACTAGCTCAGCTCTCTGTTATTCTAAGCAGTCCTGAAGCAAGGAAGGAACAGAAGAGAAAGGGAAGGCAGGGATGTTAAGCAGTCTAGAGGGACCGGTATGCTACCCTACACTTTGGGAAGGGATGGGGGAGCTTTAAAGATAAAGACAGAGAGAGAAGGAGAGCACACTCGCATACAGTCGCACACCTCTCAGAAGCAAAATTTCCGTGTTAGTAAGGGGCCCCAGGCCAATGGCAACAAGCGGATGCCGGTTCGACGATAGTACCGTCCCTGCGCCCGTTTGTCACGACAGCAATGAGGAGTTTCAAAGAAGGCTTGGCGTTTTTTGAGGGCGCAAGCCGTCTCACTTGCTAATAAGGGATATGTTTTGCGATGCATTGCGTACTAGTGCTAAATACATGTGAACAACCTTGCGCCACATGTGCGGCTGAAAAGGAAGACCAATGAGTGAAGCTCTCATCTAGATTGCTATCAGCAGAACGTGACCTGAAGAGGACGATCTGAACACAAGGAGTGACACCGATAAGCGCTTAGTAAGAGCAGTAAGCGTTTGTACAAAAACAAGAATTTTAGGAAAACAGACGTTTCGACTGCCGTAACAATTGCGACCAAGGCTCCCGTACGGAGGCCATGTTCGCAAATAGCACGGGAGCCGCAACGTTTGTTGTTTTAGAATTATTTTTGTATTTGGTCGGCGTCTTCCTTTACCTTTGACCACGAACATTACCGAGCGGAGGAGTTTGTTGAACCCGTCATTTCAAGCACTCTTGCACACAGAATTAGTGCAGAAACAAGACACACGCGTTAGATGAAGAACGACGAGATGAAGCTGCACCACTAAGGCCCATATCAATCTTTGCTTACATTTATATATATATATATATATATATATATATATATATATATATATATATATATATATATATATATATATTTCATCGTCATTATGAGCGTATTTGTGTTTCTTAACGAAGGAATGCTGTCCCCAGCCATACCTAATTATTCCGCTCATAGCGCCACCTGCCGCTAGCTTTTGCCGGATGATTTTCTGATTTAATCCGATGTCTTACATCGTCGATTGTCCTTTTATACTCTGCAAATTCCTTGTGTGTAACAAATGGACCACCGGTAATCTCCCCGCAATGTGTACACTTGCCAGCTATTTTTTTCTTAGTGCAAAATTTAAAAGAGAAATATGCAAAAAAAAATGCCCAATCGTCAGCATATTACCATTCAATGGGCATAGGTATTCAAGCACTGACTTATAGAAACCGAATATCTAGGCGCACGCGTTTTTACTGTAGAATATCGCAGCGATTATACAGTTTAAGCCTTTTACAATAAAACAGATAACGCGTTTTGTGTTGCGCAAGTGCCATGCACGCAGAGCGCACCAAATAGACAAGGTATAAAGTAATGCACAACAAACGTGGTGCCGAAGGGTAGCGCGTGTAAATACAACATCGACGACAAGCATGCCGATAAAAAAAATACTAAGAGACACTGTAGCTAATAAGACGGCAATATAAAACAGTACTATGAGCGTGAGTACATCTCACTGTGTTGTTCTGTTATTTCACTTTTTGGGCAACCGAAGGATAACAAAACAAAAAAAAAGAACTCGTTTATGTATTTATGTTCTCGGTACGTAATTACGCGGTCTTTCAATAAATTCAGTCCAGATATTTTCTATTGTTTTTTGTACGTTTCGGCACGGGCAAGCTTTACCATAGTTCGCGTGCATGGGAGAAATACGTTATGGCTTAAACTGCTTACGTCCTCCCCGTCTTTACTAGAATACGCCAATTGGATGTTAACATGATCATTACTCGGCAAAACGAATCAATTGTTGCCTTTGTGAACTCATGAACTTGAAGTTAACAAAGCTAAGTTGTAGATTTGATTATGTAAGAACATTTTAGAGTGCAGCTAAATAAATGCAAGTATAAGTTAGAAAATTTGTTGCTTGTACTTAGCGGTGATGAGGGTAAATATATCTGCAATTCAACTGTGACGGCAGCAGGTTAGCAAGATCTAAAAACTGGGTTTTTCATAAGTGTACTGCAAAATAAAGAAAGTCAGAGCTTCGGCTGATATTTTGTATTGGGTATTCCTCTGTCTATAATACGGCAGTGATAAGGTGTGATAATTTACTTTAAAGGTGGTCGTCTTAGAATAAGGCCCCAGAAATAAACTGAACTAAGCGCCAGCACTGCTGAAATCAACTGCGAGGACTGCGGTGCGGCTCGGACTGCGGTGCGAATGCGGTGTGTACTGGATTGTCCGCCTGTTTGTCCGCTAAAGCTGCGGCGTTCCGCCGCCAGAATTCCGATGTGAAAAACAGGTTGGGCTCATCCGTCCGCGAGCCATGAGGACGAAACGCGGATGAGGAAAACCGCTGATGTGAGGTCACGTGACGCGCCGTCCGCCCCGCCACGTCCAGATTCGAGCCGTCGCCCGAATGCACACATAAATGGTTGAACTGTAGGGTTGTGCGAATAGTCAATTTTGGAACCGAATCGAGTACGAATCCAATAGTGGTGACACCGAATCGAATACGAATACTAATCGAATACTCTTCGAATAGTTTTCGAACAATGAGACAACCATTTTCAAAACAGTCCTAGAACTCAATAACATATTAACGCGGTAGCGTTAGAGAGCTCGTGTCGCAGAAATTCCGCTGTCGGCGTCGGCACCGTTGGTTGTGAGCGAAAAATCATCCGTGAGCGAAAAATCGAGAAAGTAGCAAATAAAATAAACGATAAAATCTTCGGTCCCAATGAGGATCGAACCCAGGCTGTTCGCGTGGCAAACAGGTGTCTTACCACAAAGCCACGATGTTGCTTGCAGCTGCTTCGGACAAAAACACTACATAAATGCCATGTAGTAGAAGGAGTCTCCTTAACGCATTTTGTTTGGCAGGTGTCACGACGAAAACGAGCCCATACGGTAGGCGCATTTGCGAGGCCATCAAACTACGTCGAAAAACGCCGGGATAGTGCAGCCATCGCCGCTAAATACACACACGAACTTTCAAACAGCTCTAAAAATGGACAACTATGTCCATCTAGAGGAAAACATATCAAGCCAACGCAGCAAACGCTAGATAATGTGCTGCCATCTGTGAGGCATTGTGAGAAATATGTCTCGACTTTTCATGGCATCCGAGAGGACCGGCGCGCGGCGTATATCTTGGAGGCCATGCGACTCTTGCTTTAGATCGAAAGCCTGTAAAATTCGCGCGCGTGCGTGCGTGTGTGAGTGTAACAATACACATTAATAAGTATGCACTTAGTGGTTGAAGTGCGCACTAGGGGCCGGATTTCGCTATCGCGTTCAACTCTTAAAGGCGAAGCTTAAGGGTCCCCCAATTTTTACTTGAAACAAATATTCACAAACTTTACGAAACAACAATACGGTTACTTTTAAGTGACTCAAAATGGCACAATCATGAAAACTGAGTTAAGCTTGTATACAGCAGCGACTGGAGCCCTCTAAATACTTTGTAACTGTTAGTTGAGATACAGCAGTGACTAGAGTAATCAAGGTGATACTTTGTCGCCTGTCATGACAACACGGGCCTGGGCACCGAAAGCACGCAAAGATCAATGTTGAAAGCTGTATCTGCAAGAACAATGTGCGCAAACACAACCCTCGCGCCGGTTTTTATTCATGAAGCTTAATGCAGCTGTAGTCCCCTCCCAACCTTCAGTTATTACGAGATGAAGACAGGAACAGGATAATGCGATGCAGCTGCCGCATTGTAAAAACTGAGTAACAGGCCAGTCTTCAGAAAAAAAACACTTCATCCTGTAATCAATGTAGCGTCGCTAGTCTAGTAAAAGCTTGGGCTGCATTTATATTGGTAATTTATGAATTAAAAGAAGAGAAATCGCATTTAGCTGTTCCACAGTTTCGTTGTTTTGTGTTCGCCCCTCAAGGATGATTATTCGAAAATTATTCGGTATTTCGCATATGTACTGTTCGATTCGAGTACCCAATCGAATACACTGCTATTCAATTCATTATCCGAAATTTTCGAACATTCGCACGCCCATAGACAAATTGGTTGTTTATTAAAAGCTGTCGGCATTCTCTGGCCGTTATAAACAGCACGAAGCTGCTATGTCAGGATGACAACCATTACCACCCTTAACTAAACCAAACCTCCGTTTGTGAAGCCCAACGTCGGGTCAAGAGCGGACCCGTGCCCAGGGCAGCAATTTCATGGTCTTTTAAATGCGTATGCATTTCTTAGTCGGGCTATGTAAGGCATCCGGCGTTGTCCGCGCGCCTCACCGCTCTCACTCCCTCTCCCATAGCAACAGCTGCGGGCGCGCGCGCTTATCCTCGCCCCTAGCAACCGGAGCAGGTGGTGCGGGCGGAGTAGCGGAGAGTGAATGGAGAGGAGGAGTGCGCTCTGGCGTGTGAGGGCGCTCGCATCGCAGGAGCTCGGCCCGCGCAAATTTTTTTTCTAGGTGGCATTGGCTTGGCGGAGCTCCCGCAAGTGTGGAGAGGGTAGGTGCAGTGCTTCGCCGCTCCTTCTCTCGCCGTTCGCTCTCTCTCCTCCCTGCGCCACCGCCTCAATGCAGTGCGTTTGAAACGCGTTTGTAGCGCTTGTGCTGCCTTGGCACAGCCTGAAAACAGCGCGTTCTAAACGCGTTTGTGCTGCATTGAAGGCGGTGGCAACATCCCTGAGGTGATTAAGAACGCACGTAGGAAGCGTTCGTTGAAAGAGGCGCCCAAAAAATTGGGGGACCCTTAAGCTTCGCCTTTAAGAGTTGAACGCGATAGCGAAATCCGGCCCCTAGTGCGCACTTCAACCACTAAGTGCATACTTATTAATGTGTATTGTTACACACACACACGCACGCACGCGCGCGAATTTTACAGGCTTTCGATCAAAAGCAAGAGTCGCATGGCCTCCAAGATATACGCCGCGCGCCGGCCCTCTCGGAAGCCGTGAAAAGGCGAGACATATTTCTCACAATGCCTCAGGCTCACAGATGGCAGCACATTATCTAGCGAGGTCAGGCACATCTGCTGACTTCATGGCAGTCATCGGCTGAGTGTGTCGCGAGGGCTTCGCTCAAGAAATCCATGGCTGCCGAGGACACATTTATCGAGCATTTGCCTGTTTTGTCGGGATCTGCAAGCCGCGGCATGGCCGAGGTTATCGATGCGCCGCCGGAAGATGGAGCCAGCATCGACCCTTCCGGCCGCCTGGCGTGCGACTCTACTGACGACGACGGGCAGTTCATTCTGACCGCCAGTGTAAAACACGAATGCCGTACGGATCACCACAAGGCGGTCTGTGCCTACGGGGAACCCGACGCTCATCGGTCGGATGGCCGCGGTAGGGAACACCTAGAAAGCATCTTTGTTTCTTGCAGCTACGGAACAGGGGAGTGCGGTGGCGGCCGCGCAGTAGCTACTGCGCCAAACCATGAAGGCCAGGTCTCGCAGCATGACCAAACTCGCAAGCATGCTTCCTTGGAGAAGTATGTGCCTGCTCAGACCGCTGACATGCACAATCATGCGTTAGAGCGAAGCACGGAACAGCGACGACGTAACCTCATGGTAAGCGTGCGACGACCATCACGACATAGCCAATGGCGTCCACCAGAACCATCATCGCCTGACTTCCAAAGCAAGTCGCAGCGTGGCCGTGACCGGCCTCCGCGCAGCAGCCAATGCCGCCCGCCAGAAGCATTAGTGCTATCGATGGTGGTTCAGGGGCCAGGACCTCCAAGAAACGACCACCGCCACAGAAAGGCCATCTTTTAGGAGCACTCCATGCTCGCAGTGTGGCCGAGTGTAAGGACAGAGCGGCCTTAAGGCACGGGTGCATGCTCGGCTCGGGAAGCAGAGGAAGACGAAGGGAAAGAAAAATTGGCCGCGTATCTGCGTGCTTCGCTGCAAATGTCGTGAAAAGACGATAGAAGAGGCGCTGTGTGAGATATGGACGTCATCTGGCAATACGTCGGGAAACATGAGTGCTGTGTTGCGTGCTGGTAGTCCCGGCGCAGCAGTAGGCGAAGACCGGCGGTGACCAACGCGACCGGCGGGGACGCCAGCCAGCCCGAAAACGCGGTTTGGCGCGAAGCGGTGAAGCAGAGAAACGTCCGCACTCAACGGGTACTCTCCACACACTCTTTTATTTACACATCGCCTGGGTAAAACAGGAACGCCAGAGCGGCGCCCACAACCGGCAGCCTGAAGGCCGCCCACAACGCTGCTTTTTCATTTTTAAAAATTTTTTTTACCTTCTTGGCCTTCTAAAAACTAAAGTTTTTCAACACCAACCCATGGCATTCGTACAGTGCAATACAGAACCGAAACCGAAACACAACAATGAGCTCGTGCGAAGGGCACGGAGGAAGGCAAATTTCAGCGCAGTCGCATTTTCAGCCTTGTTTAAACAGCGCTCACTAGACGACGACGAAGTAAAAGAAGGCACACGACAGGCAGCGCCTGTCCTGTGCCTTCTTTTACTTCGTCGTCGTCTAGTGAGCGCTGTTTCAACAAAGCTGAACGCATACCAACTCGCTCAAGCTTCCATTCTTATGCATTTTCAGCGCAGCTTAAGAAACTAGGGTCCTTAAAATTACGTATATATGCATTTTCTATTAAAGGAACACGCCACCTAATACTTACCTAGTGATGTTGCACCTCAGATATGCATGATATTTACTTTTTGATCGAGAACGTTCACAAGTATGAACAGCCGTACCAGTTCAAGACGGCTGGCCCTTGGGCAAGTGGTTCAACTTTGGCCGAGTGGCTGAATCGAGGGACGTGCCGACAAACAGAAAGACAGACAGACAGAAAGACAGACCAAAATTTCTGCGTTTAAGTTCCCCAAGAAAGACTATCGTCTTTAATATCGTCTTTAAAACTCTACCGGCCGGTTTGCTGGTAGCTGTCGAGAAATAATTATGGAGAAGCTACCACCGTAAGAAACGTTGTCTTGCACACCAGTGGAACGCACCGCACTGTGAGAGCGCTTTGAGGTACCTCTGACTTGCGTTTGCATGCATAAATGAATGAAGATATTGTGCAAGCCTTCTTGCCTCGTTTGTTATCTTTTGAAGAGCACCTCGGGATATTTACAGCTAAATGGCTAAAGGCGCTACCTAAATCAAAACAAGTCCAGCTCAAGGAACTATATGTATTCCTGATGAATGAGAATTCATTAAACAAGGGTATCAGCGGAAGAAAAGAACTATACGAGATTTATTCCTATGTTCATGGTCAACGTATGCCTCGCAAAAACGGGCAAAATTAGCAATAAGCGAATTTCTTGAAGTGAGTGCAACATTTTGAAATTTTTGAGTTCATCCGACAAGACCACCAGATTATGATTTGTGGCTCTATGGGCCCCACCATAGAGCATTGTTGATGTATATAGCGGAAGCCGGCCTCTACCTGTATATTTAACTGTGTATGCCGTTGGGCAAACTCTCGAAATTAAAAAAAAGCATTTTACGCCGCTTTGATGCATACAATTTAAGCAGACCATGTAGCGTTTCATGTCGCTTCATGTGTAAACATATTGTGTTTCCCAGAGTATGGAACGTGCCAATTGCGCGTGGTATGTGATTGGATGTTGTGCAGTGTTATTTTCAGAATATACGGTGTTCGTGGTATTGCATTTTATGAGAGTGGACTGTATTTTTTGTTGTTTATCGTGTAACTACATGAATGGACTTCGTAAACATATCAAATTTTTTATGGCTAGATTGAAGTAGAACTCTCCGTGCGTGCTCTTTGATCTCAAATTTCTTTTTTTTTGTTTCGATGATTTTCACGAATTCTATTATCTGTTAAAATGTGTATCCGGCGCCATGTAAAGGGCTAACATCTCCTAAACAATACATAATTTAAAAATGGCGAAAAAAATGCGGTAGCAACAAATTGCAATTTTATACGAAGTAAGGCTAACTCTTTTTCGTCCAATCTCGCGTAACTCGATAAAACGCTAGTTTAAGGGAATACGGCCACTCCAGGGATGGAAGCGATTTTCGCACTGTCAGCCCTCTAAATGAAAAGTGAACAGCACTTGCAATGCATTGCAAAGCAAGTTTACGAGCCGTCTCATGATGCCTGTCGAGATAGCGCATGCCTGTTCCCTTGTGAGCAATGTTCACAGAGCAAAGTTCACAGCCAAGACTTTGTCCCGTATATTAACAAAAATATTATTCAGAGTTTTATGTTCGAAAAGCACGATGTGATTACCAGGAAGGCCTCAGTGGGGGACACCGCAAACTTCGTCAGCACGGAGTTCATTAACGCGCACCGAAACCTTATTAAACGGGCAGCTTGTTTGTTTTGTATAGTAACGAATATCTTTTTAACACAGGCCTGTACCTTAAGTTCAGCCCTTTGGATTGAAAGAGCCTCGTGTGGAAATATTCACCAAGACAATGGGGATTTCCGACTCTCACGGTGTGAGAGTAACATAGGCGGTGTCCACACGATAAATAAAACCACAGTCTTTGTCAACAAATGTCATACGGGACCATAACCATTCTGAATAAAAAGAACTACATAGGAGCGACCATCGAAGCGATGGGTTTCTCGGTGTGATGAAAGATATGTGCCCGACATTCGAGCGCACTCTCCAAGTTTCCTACAAAGGGAATTATTGCTAAAGCGACAATTGACCGCTAAATTAGTAAACAATAATTAATTTCAGGATTACTTCAGCAAATGTGTGCACGCTGTCTGATGCTACCATTTTGAATATAACTTGTTAAATGTTTCCGTAGGGATATTCCTCTTTGTGCAACAATTTTTTTTTCAATATATAGCATATGTATTGTTCGTTGACATCGTCTTCAGATGCACTTTAACTTTGTTGTCTTATTGCCACTGTGAACCTGGAGGTGTGGGTCTTGACAAGCTGTTTTCAGGCAGCATTTCTTCCCCATGCCAATCACTTACTGTGAAAGGGTATGTTGGAAAAAAAAAACTCCAACTGAACAAACATATAACGCTACAAAAGAATTCCTTACAAACGTGAGGGGAATGTCATTGTTTCCTACTACATTACGTTGTTTCCAAACATCATTTGAAGTACACCGTTTTCTACGAAAGGGCGGCTACTGCAGAAGTGATTCTGACCTTCGGTGGAGTAAAATTGTGCTTGCAAGGTACATTTCCACCCACTTTTACGTGACGAGCATTACTTTGAGCAGCAAAGGGACCGTTCGCTAGTACTGTTTGTGGGGTTTTTGGTGCTACAGTTTTCTCGATCCTCAGCGTTTATACAACGGAAATGGTGCTCATGTAGTCTGTATCTCGTGTGTTCTGAATGCTTGTGAAACGCACTACGCGTGCATTGCATAGACTAAGCAGAATGGCAGACGCCACTTACTGCAAAATTCACTTGGCTGAATGTGGTTTGTCTAACAAGGCCTACAGCCGTCATAACGGGGTGTTGCTAAGTCGTTCCCATAGGGAGCTCTGTGTGATGGCCACGAATAACGCTGATGATGACGGGCGTGTTTGAGCAGAAAGCTCATTGCTTTACGCCAACTATAATCTACCTCTTACTTTATTTACAATTGCAGGATGCCTGGCAAAAATACGATCCACACTGAAGCATCTAATGGCACACTCGCATTCTTTCTAACTTTGTGCGCAATCATTCTTGCTACACCGGTATTTTCGTGGTTCACTGTGTAGCCTTCTTCAAGCTGACATAGTGGCGTTCTGGACGCCTTTGTTACAGAAGCGTCGTTCTGGCTCGTTTAGTAGCGGTACACAAAGGCGACGGAGACAGGATCAGACGGGCAGCGTGATGCGCTGGTTCACCAGAACTCATAACGCTTGCCTAAGCAATGCAAGATATTTGTCGGCAGGAAGCCTTTTACTAATAAGCGAGAGTTTGGGTGCCACAGCGGAAACCACCACAAGTGATAACGCTGGCGGCCTTGTAATATGTGATAATAGCGTGCTTCATGGCGAATGGTCGAATTTAAGCATTTTTTGTTATCAAGTTCAAATGAATGCAAAAACATTTTTTTAGATGTCAATGAAGGAATAAATAAACTTTATTAAAAGCTGGCAGTTTCCTTCGGGCGAGGCAGGGGGAAGAGTGGATTATCCCCTGTCCCGTCCTTGACCTGGGCGGCATCTTTGGCATGCCGGACGGCCCAAAGTTGGTCGGAAAAACATTTTAGAGCTCATAGATGTACAGGGTGTTGTTTTCTAGACAATACATATTTTTGATAAAAATACCATGACAGTCAGGCACCTGTAGTCTTCGCAAACGAACTATACATCGAAGCGGAAATACTCTGCCGTACCTAGAGTTACCTTCAAATGAGTATTAAACAAACACTCGTTAAATAACTCTTTTAATTATTAACATGAGGGCCGTTGTTTATATGGAAGAGTTGTATGACATCACAATTTACGGCACGCCCAATTTTTTAATCGCAAACTCGCCCATAATTTCAGATAGTAATAGTCTAAATTCAGGGCCTCGATCTTGGCGATATGGAAACGCAGCAGACCGGGTACGCAGGAAGTTCCTCATCTGCGTTACGGCAGACCGAAAGCTCACGTGACCAACTTTGAAAAAAAAGTAGTGTCGCCGAAGAATATGGTAAATAAAAACGGCAAGCCCCCTCAAATACCCAAGTCGATCGCTTCTTATTTGCGTTTGGTGTGTAGTGCTTATTGGTTTCTCTGTTAAACTCGAAAGAAATGCAAAGAACCCGTTCGCTTTTTTTGCGACAAGTAGCGCTGCAGTGGCCGCTTCCTAGTTTTAAGCGGTACAGTGAAAGAAAAGTGGAAATTGCGGTTTTCTTGGGTAGAGAATGAAAGAACGAGATAAGCACCATACGGCAAACGCAAAGATTCAACGGCCTGATAGGGGTATATGAGATAGCTTCCTTTTTAAATGCGAAGCATTTCTTAAGCGAACCTCGGGCACTTTGGGCGTTCCTATCTACGTATCTATCTAGCCGCCTACGTCTGGGCGCTCTGGTGGTCCTCTTCATAACTTGTAATATACCAAAATTGGCACAGCAGGGGATCAGTGTATGACGAACACGATTCACTGGTCATGACATGAATAACGCAAAATACCTGTCGTATACGTCATGAAACCCTTTCTCTCAGTCACGTGTGGCACATACCCGCATACCAGAGTTCATGTTATGCGGGTATGTGCCACAGGTGACACAAAGCCTCAACCAACACAGTAACCGTGAACACACACACAGACACGCAAGGAAAGTCATAATAATAATTGTTGGGGTTTTCTGTCCCAAAACTGCGATACGATTATGAGAGACGCCGTAGCGAGGGGCTCCGGAAATTTTGACCATCAGCGAGATCGCACAGTACACGGGCATGTAGCATTTTGCCTCCATTGAAATGCGACCGCCGTGACCGGGATCGAACCCGCGACCTTTGAGTCAGCAGCCGAGCACTGTAACCGCTACACCACCGCGGCGGATGCAAGTATAGTCAGGAAGCTGAAGACAGAAGACCCCTGGAAGACGCTAAATCACCATTCACTCGTTCGTTGCGGACCACGTCAATTACTCAAAAAACGGGGTCAATGCTTCTTACAATGAATCATGCGAGAGAACCAGGCATCTCATTATTGACGGTGACTTCAACATTGATTTATCAAGACCCAACAACGCCTGGTCTTTATACAGTGGGAAAGAAGGCCTGAATATAGACAGGGCATCACGAAACCTCGCTTCCACGTGCAGGACAGGAAGCACCATAGATAATTTCGTCGTAAGAGGCATCCCGGATTTCCATCAGCTGTGCTATACCTCGCACCTCACTACACGTAGACCCCTCGTAGCCGCGATGACGAACGGATCCGACTAACAAGCCCGATCCAGCTGCTGGTGCTCACTGATCACAGTGACGATGACCTTGTTCAAGAACTGTCAAGAACGTTTTCTGCACATACACCCGGGCTCGTGAAGCCTGCGTGCCAGCATAACATCTGTAACGCTGTAACAACTGGAACTGTGACTGTAACGTACGTGCAGTGCGCCTCCGCGTGCCACTCGGCTGTGTGTATATCCAGGGAAACTTTCCCGAATGAAGCTTAGTTGAGAGTAACGCTGTCCTGTGTGTTTGTGTTTCTTGTTTGTGCTGTTCGGATTCGCGCTATCCAGTATTGAAGTATATAAGCACTACAAGTCAGCTTACCGCGCCTGGTGTTGGTAACACCCATGTGTCTGTTTCCATCGCTACGCAACTATAAATAACTCGTTATATAATACATATGCCACTCTTCAACATATGAGTGTGCGTATACCACATTTCTCTCGCGTCATTCCATAACGTTTCGCTCAATGTGATAAATTACGCCTCATCACCATCCCACGCATGCTTCGCATAACTTCGATTCCCACGGTACGTGGGATCTGCCGAATTTTTCGTGAGCATATTCTGCTGCGATGCGCCTCTTTTGAAAGCTCATCACGTGAGTATCCGGTGCGGTCTGATGTAACACACGAGAGATTTCCAGCGCAACCAGTATCGCCTTGCTCAGGGCCTTGAATTTTTGTCATTATTCTCTGAAATTACGCGTGCTTCGATCGCGATTAAAAATAAGTTACGCAATATCGACAAAGTGAATGATATTAGAGGAGCTTGCCCGGAGATGATCGGGTAACCCGTGAATCCTCCGTACAAATTCCTCTATCGTCCTATAAAGACGTGACGACGTTGTTATATGTATACACATATATACACAATGTTTATTAGTTTACAAGCCGCGACAAGCGACCGCGCTACTTAGGCTGCGGGAGCCCTCGCCGCTGCCGCCGCCTCTGGAGTAGCAGTAGCGAAGTGCACTGAGTGAGCTCCCGGCGACGAGAAAGGAAGCGCGCCATGAGCAAGCGCTGTATATGGGCGCGGCCCTGTAGCGGTCGCCTATCTAACGAGAGCACTCGCGGAGTGTGCAGCGGAGTGGGCGGCGCCGCCTGAGCGGCGGCGCGCCATATACAGAGCGCGTTTGAATCACCCGAGCGAGCACAGCTGCGCCTCTAGCGGAGCAATGAGAACTAGCGGATACGCCGCAATGGACAAGGCGCGAGCATTAGAAAGTGGCAAACAAGCTCCTAAAAATTAGCATGCCATAAATATTCAGGTCCTACAACTCTTCCTAATATGCAACAGCCCTGAAGGTAACATTTAAGAAGGTAAATAATGAGTTTTTGCTAAATATTCGTTTTGAGTAACATTAGGCGCGTCAAAGTCTTTGCGCCTCGGCGTTGAGTTCGTTTGCGAAGACGGCAGAGGCCTGACTGTCATAACGTTTTTATAAAAAATGTGTATCGTCTAAAACAACTCCCTCTACAATATTAATTCGACATTTAATTTGCTTGTTATCACTCAGTGATAGAACGAGTGACAATTCGTATAGACACAGCACTACGGCGTGCGTGGAATGCATTATTCTTGAATACTTTCTTGAGGACGCACGGGAATGTATGGGATCAAATTCATGCATACGATAAACGCATTTGCAAAGACTTAGCCACGTATGACTAGACAGGGCTTATGTGCGGGCCGGGTAGTTTAGCTCGTGTCATAAACATTCAGTAACAACATTTTATTTCATTGACCGGTCTTCTAACCTAGGGTATTGGCAAAATGCAAGAAACTGGGAAATTTGAAATTCGACGATAGACTACTAGATGACGAAATTTTCGGTAGCCATTCGAGCAAAGCATTAAAAAATTGCCAAACGAAGATGACAAGTGAGTCAGATAATACTGGGAGCATTTCATAGAAAAGATAACGATTAAAGCGATAAAACATGTAGGCAGACTTCAGTAGGAATAAAATAGTGAAGAATAAAATTCAGCTGGTGTTGCAATATTCTAGCAAAGAAGGTGAAAGCCTGGCAGTTTGATAGATTCTTTTCTTTTCACGCGGAGTCGTCCTACATGACGCGCACACAGTTTTTTAGGGGCGAAGCTCCTTAAAGCGGCACCCGTTCGTCCCTCGTAGTGCGTAACCAGTCTTAACGCTAGTACCAGATCTTGTTTTCTAAAGCAATGGTTTTCTAAACAATGAAAATTCACAGCGTACATGTAAAATTAAAGTGAGCTGGAAGTCGTCATAACTCTCATCGAACCTTTAGTACAAACGCGCCCGATCTCGCGTCGGTGATGATGTACTGGGCAGAATTCACGGAAGATTCACGGTTTACCGATGAACCTCCGCAGCTTCGCCCACTCATCATCATCCGTGGATATGCTGTGATTTTTTAGTCAGCATAAAAATGCTTCCCCATTTAAAATGTGGCCATTTGAAATATTTAACGTAGGGGAGCAAGGTAAGATTTCCGATACAGTGGTCAATGGCAGACGGTGCAAATGGAGCCGAGTAGTTTTACGAAAAGCGGGTACACCCTCTAATACAACACCACCATAGTAGTTCGGGTTTCCAGATGCAAAACTCTGCAGGCGTTAATAAATGCTCTCTCTATTGTAAAAGATGACTGGCAAGCGTTGAGCCAAGGTACCTGCAGCTTATACTTTTTATCTGATATCTCTTTTAGGGAGTAATTATTTCACTTCGTTATGTATACGGCAGCTGTACAGCCCGTCTGAACAGAGTTTCGAAATGAAAGCATCATTACGTGGCCAGAGTCTATACTCGTTCTCTCAAACTGGTTGCAGCCCCGTGGAAGCTACGGGGCTGCTTAGCAAATAGGAAGAGCGAACACCCCTCACGATGTCTTCATCCGCGCCGCGTCGTCTGCTCGGCGTTTCCATAGCGTCTGCGCTCACGCGTTGGACGAGTAGAGTAGAGCGAGCCCAAGGAAGCAATAAACGCTCCTGGCGTTGGGCAGCAACAGCAAAGTCGCAAAAGAACAACAACGCTCCTTCGGCGAGTAAAGCGAGCATACGGTAGCAACCAACGCTCTTAGCGTCGGGTAACTACGGTATCACCGGAAAAAAAAAAACAACATGGCAGCACACGTCGACGCTGGTTCCTCGCACCCCGAAAGTATGAAGTCACCCTTCCGAGCTGTGTAGTCCGTAAGTTCTAAACCGATGCTTGTGTTCGCGTTATATTTGCGTCATGACGCTTCGACAGCAATGTATTCGTGTGTATCTTGAACTGTTTCGAATGTTCATTCTCAAATTCTCGGGTAGAAGGGTTAGCAGGCGTGGGCCTGGAAAAAAAGCTAATCTCAATAATAAGGGCAAAACGTACCTGATACTTAGTCCTCAGGGTGAGATGACACATAGCGATAGCTGATTCCACCGTTTATTAATTCCATTAAATTATTAAATTCCACCGTTTATTAGGCAGTGGGCAAGTAGCAAGCGAGAGTTCGGATCGATGCGGCGGGCGATCGCGTCTGCATGGGCGCTGCCATGTTGGTTCTTCATCAGAATTATCGGCAGTTATCGGTACAATAATAAAATGGTTATGCGGTATATGCTTATAGTGATTAGTGTATCACGTATTGCTGTGACGTAGCACGTGCCAAACAAACGCAGTTTTTAACGTTCTCCAATAATAAAGCAATTACAAACAGGACTATGATTTGCTGTGCAAGCACGTGGTTTGTTTACTCCTCGTACTTTCCACCCTGCTGCAACCAGCTTGTGAGCTGCGCGAGAGGCGGGCCGCGGTGACTCCATGATGATGATGCTGATGAATGGCGATGATGACGACGCCACAGTGTCATATGGTGGCGTCATCACCTAGTGATGTTTTTTTGCATTACTCGTGTTGGACGCGAACGCTAACGTTTCCCGTTTGATAAGGTATGAGAGGCTGTCGCCTGGATATAAAATCCGTCAGCTCTTGCGAGAAGACATGTTCTGACTTAGCTGTCGCAACCAGCGCTCGTATTCACGTTGCGCAAGAGTTCAGAAACGCTAGAATGTCCCCCAAAAATTTTCTATTTCACCTACTCACACACCACAGCCATGCTCTCGGCGTGTTAGAATTCGACCGACTGCTCGAACAACTGCGAGTCAGATGCGCTGGTGTATCGTTCGTGCATTCATACATATTTGAATCTCACACGTCTTGAAGCATTGCCCTTTGAAAAGGCGCACAATAGCAGCACGGTGGGGGGCCATTTTATAGGCGATCTCGCCAGCTGCGAGATATCGCGTGCAACGGAGGTTCGCAGACATCGCGAGCGTACGAGAAATGCGACAGTGCTGCTTATTGTCAGCGCCTACCATTTTGATCCTTCAGTAAGCTCATGTACACCCGACAGCAAAAGTTTGCGGGACACGAAGTCTTCGAGAAATGTATAACTCGCTTTGTATGGGAACCTAACCTCCAAATAAACAGAAACTTTTCAAAACATTGCTGCACGCGCCATAGCACAGTTTTTAGAAGAGTCGGAAATATCAAATACATACTGACTCACATTTGCAATTATTCTTCACATTGAGATACTTCTGGTCACATGTTTCACGTTGCCTCTTGTGATTCAAGACAGCTGTGTTTAAAGGGCGGGCAAGGGCTCAGTGACTGTTGTGTGGTCGCATTATACAAAGGACTGTGAGATGAACTCTTCGGCAAAGTGCGAAAGTTTCTTGTGTGTCTTGTGTGTGAACATTGTTGTCGACACGTGGACACTATGCCTGACGTGAGAACATTCCTTTTAAAAGGACATTGCCGTGAGTGAGTCTACTGTTATTTATAAGTTCGTGACGCTAATTAATAAGTAAGGGAAGAGGAGTAGCCGGGGCCACGTATAGGTACCGACCTCTCCTTAAACACATTTAATAAAAAAGAAATGTTCCAAGCTGTAGTAGGTATTGCAACCTGTGCAGTCACGGGCTTGATTAAAAGTATTAGGCAATATTAGAGCAGAATATCGCTGTTTTTCTGGAGCCAACGTCCCGTAAACTTTTGCCGTTGGGTGTACATAACCCTTCTACGTGCGTGAAACTGGAGGTTCGATTATATTACACGTCTATCAGCGTCTTTTTGGCGTTACTGACGGCTTTTTTTCAGAATAATACATGAAATGGTTGGAGGGGCATTTAATATTCATCAGCGTTTGTATGACAGTCCATCGAATAATACAGAAACGTGCCGCACAGCAATTTCTCTTTTACTGCACAGTTTGTCATGTCGAACGCTTCAATGTAATTGTGACAACTCATAGTGACAATAAATACGTTCCGGGCAAGGGAGGATGGCAGAGAGCGTCCATAAGACGGAAAACGACTGCTTCCCATAAAACGATGTTGCGAAGTAAAAATTGCGGTGTTCTTGCTGCTCTCTCAGCAGAAAATATTCCGAGGGTGACATCAGCATTCGTTCGATTATGTCTGTTCGAGCATACGGCAATCAGCGAGGCGTAAAGACGCTAAAATCGTCACTTAGCTATCAAAAGAAAGCCAACGAGCAGCACCTTAAAAAAATATCATAATTTCGCGCCACGTCGCGAAAAAGTGCATCGTCGTTACCGCTTTCACATGTGGCGACATCTTCATTTTTTTTAAATTGCTTTGCCTCTCAAACAAAGTCAAATAAAAGTGTGTCTGCACGATGCGTAGATGGTGGCGGTTGAAACGCGCCACAAATTTCTTGACATGTGGGCTTCTATGGAAGCTTCGCAACTTGTTTATATACCTTGGAAGGGGCGCGAGGATTATTTTAGCGCGAAGCTTCCTGAGTGATATGCGGTATATGCGCGTTTCCACGAAGCGCCGCTGGTGTATAAAGTGCCGGAATTTTTTTGTCATTGAAGTGAATCCGCCAATTACTAGAGAAATGGCAACCGTGAGATGTAATCATTTATCACCCGCAGGTGCGGAATACAGACATCTTCCTCTCAACCCACACGTGTGGTGTTTTCGCGGCGTATAATTCATTGTTAAGTATAAGACGGTGGCGCAAAAAGGGACAAGGACGAAACAGGAAGAAGAGACGTATACAAGCGCACTGTATTTATACATTCATTGTCCTGTAGGATCTTTGCTTCCATTTATGTCCGGAGTGCAGCTGTTGTGTACACTATATCGCGCACAGCAACATCGTCGTTTCTGACGTATTTCATAACTTCTGAAGCAGAGGTATCTTGTCTTTCACGTTCTGCGGTTGCCTTAACAATGAATAATGGGATTGAACGTCCTGAAACCACGATACTATTATGAAATACGCCGTAGTGGAATGCTCTGGATATTACGACCATCTGGGGTTCTTTAACGAGCACCTAAATCTAAGTACACGGGCCTCGAGCATTTTCGCCTGCACCAACAATGCGGCCGCCGCGACAACGATTCAATGCCACGACGTGCGGGTGAGCAGTCGAGCACCATAACAACTAGACCACCGTCGCGAGGTTCTGTGGTAAGAACCCCATGTTTCATACAATTCGTTGTTTCATTTTTTGGGTGTGTGTGGGGGGAGGGGGGGGGGATGGCGTTGTCGCGCATACCTAGTCTGGTTTATGTGGCAGTATCGGCTCTCGCTTTACATGAGACTGCCTCCACGCATGACAAGTTTTCTTTCGTGAATGCACTGCGAACAGATTGCGACAAATTGTGAACCGAGGCGCACCTTGTATGCTCAATCATTCACTCCTTCAGTGCGGATTTATGGGGTGTGTGTATCATCATTTTCAACTTCTCCAAGACGTTCCAAAAAAAAAAAAACTTTTTTTCTTTTTTTTTGCATCCCAAGTCATATAGTCCTGGCCACTCGCACACGCCAAGACAGCTTATGTTTGTTATCTGTGACTGCTTCAACAATTTTTGTTTTGTCAGGAGTAAGGAACGGTGAGGATGGCGTGCAGGAATGGTGCTCATGCACGACGTTCCCTTTACGACAGTACGCATGTTGAGATGCAATATCCAGTGCGGCTGACTGCTCAGAACAGCGCTGCGAAAGTGCGAGCTTCATACTCGTGCCCACTGCTTACGTAATTCTGCGGACCTGTGACAACTGCTTTCGGTTTTCCGTAATAGTCTCTTCAGCAGACTTCACTGATTTCTTTTTAGAACCCAAATATTTCTCTGTGAGCAGGAGAACATCGGTGCATCCGATTACCGAACCCGCACTTTCGTTTCATCATTTTAGTTGGTTAAGTCACTTCAATATAGTTCGCGTTGTACAGGAGATGGATATGATATGAAACGCACGCGCGGTATGCCATTATAACGAGAACCTTGCGGCCAGTTTAAGTAGGCTAGCTTGCCGAAATATAGCCTCCCTTGGTAATTTTTTCACACAAAAGAATCTTATATAGAGAAATACTGAAACGTTCTTGATTGCGGAAATAACTTTTTTTCGAGCAAAAAGGATAAATAGGGAGGTAATACTAAAAAAGGTAATATTATCGAAAATTTTTTGTATACCACTGCGGTTCAACGCTGTGAGTTTATTGTTGCAAAACATCAACACCTCTACCACATGTCTAAACATGTTTTTTAGCCCCGCCACGGTGGTCTAGTTGTTATGCCGCTCGACTGCTGACCCGAAGCTCGCGGTATCGGATCCCGGTCGCGGCGGCTGCATTTTCGATGGTGGCGAAAATGTTTGAGGCCCGTGTACTTAGGTTTAGGTGCACGTTAAAGAACCCCAGGTGGTCGATATTTCGGGAGCCTTCCACTGCGGCGTCTCTCATAATTGCATTATGGTTTTGGGACATTAAACCCCAGATATTATTAATAAACATCTCTTTTACTTCTTTTTCATGCTTCTGAAACTAAAGCCCTCTCCATGGTTGACTTATTAGCTATGTTAACATCGAAGAAAAACAAATATTTGATGATGTTTCGCAGCTCAAGAATAAATAGCAGGTTCATTCGATTCAGCTTCGCTGTCTAACCAACTCTACAAAGGGCTTGAGCTCTAATTTTTCAAGCAAAGCTAGTTATAACTCACCGATATCGGTTTCGTAATTGTACGTAAAAATCGGGCGCCGGCAATTGGGCAGAAATACGGCCGTCGAAGGTGCGCCGGGCACATTCGCATTTGTATGCGTCGTTTTCCAATAATCGTATCTCTCTCGATCGTGGGCTTCTCGGCGATCAGTCGTTTCTGCTATGGCGATCTGATGTCTAAATGAGGTTAGTTGTCACTCCACGTTGCCACATTTCATCGTTCTCTGGATATCAACGCATGAACATCGTTGTTGCCTGTAGCCACTCAAGTGCTCCGCTGCTAAGCACGCAGATAAACCTCCAATTACATGCATGGAGCATGACAACAGTTAGGAGGTAGCATTGCGCGATGCCATTAATATAAAAATTCGGCAGATTCCACGCGTTGTGCGAATCGTTTTCATGCGAAGCAGTGAGGGAGTACTTCTATGCTGCATTTTATGGCTTTGAGTCAAGCGTTGTGAGGTGGATTCACGTGTTTTTGTAAGTGTAGTAGCTGTGCGCACATCGTGGGCTTACCAGGCACGTCGAAAACAGTGGCGTTTAAGGGGTAACTTATTGTGCGACATAATGTCAGTCTCACCTTAGAGTACATACGTCAGTATTATCCAAACTAAGTACACATTATGCTGCAATTATGTGTTTATGATACGTAACTTTCGTTAATATTTTCTTCCGGGGTCGAGCAATGTTTCAATATATATCGCTGAATCATAGGAATACAAATGTAATCTTTATTAGACTGCTATAAAAGCGGAGCCAACACTGATACGTTAATCTGATATGACGCCTGTATCGTAGGAGTAAATATGTATTGTTTATTGCTTTCTTGTAATATTAGATAGCCAGCACCACAACCTCAACTGCCATTGCACCGACATTAAGACTGCATAGGTTGTGTTCGCAAACCAGTATATAGACCTGGCGTGGCTCTGTGGTCGAATACCTGATTGCCACCAGAATGCTTGGGTTCGATTCCTGCTGCGAACCTAATTTTTATTCTTTCCATTTGTCGGGTCAACGCTGCCGATGTCGGTTATCTTAACGCTCTCGCATTTAAATGCCAATGTCTGTTCTCGCCGTTCCTGGGTATATATAAACTGTCAATTACCTGTGGCACACACCCCTACACCGCGGCCCTTGGTAAACGGGTATGTGCCACACGTGTCTGAAGAAAGGGTTTGACGAACTACGCAACATGATTTTCACGGTATTGATGTCATGACCGGACTGTCATATTCGTCAATTCATCTTAAGCTCCCATGCCAATTTTGGTGAACACCAAGTTAAGGAGCTGATCATGAGAGCACCCAGACGTAGACGGCTAGATATATAGATAGATACGTAGGTAGAAACGCTCAAAGTGCCACAGGTTCGCTAAGAAATGCTTCGCATTTAATAAATAAAGTAGTACGTCAGGCACACTCAAGCCAAACTTAGTTTGACCCGCATTTCTCTATAGGGCTAGGGCTGCTAATTTCTTCAATTGCACATGTTTGGTTTTGTTTAACCATACTTTTTCTTCGTGCTGAAGAATGTATAGAAATTGAGTAACCAAGGTGCTATAGTATATATCAATCTTTCCCCATTGGCCAAGTTGGATCAGAACAGAAGCGACTTAAGTCACAGTATATTCTACCACGGCCGCTACATAAAAAAACAGGTGCGGCCTGCTGCGTGGCGCCGAAACGGCGTCCGGGGCCTAGTTCTCCTTGCGCCCACTCTGGCGCCACCACAACGGTCCAGTTTGTACGCCCGACACTTATTCCAATCAGGCCGTAGATAAGGCATTTTATAGTTGCACATTACAGGTTGAATATTGAAGTCGGTATTACAACTGCCGATTACCCCACATATGTGAACAGTTTGCCCTGGAGTACCAATGTTTTGTAGAGCGGGCCTCAATACTCTCCATGAATGCTGCCCGTTTGGCTCAACTGAAATGAAAAGTGTTACTCAGTCACTGATCCCGGTAATGGACAGGCAGTCGCCGGGAAAGTTCCAAGGGCTGACTTATCGGCCCACCGAAACGCACCACCACGAAAGCACACACAATTTAAATGTAGGTCCTTTTTGTGCGCCAACTAATACCGGTTGTGGTCCAAAGCAAGAGTTAGAGCCAACAGTTGACAACACAAACACAATATATTCTGAGTTAAGGAAGTACAAGCACCAAGCAAACATCCACACTCGGCAGGTATCAATTACAACTCACAACATCACTTAGATGGTGTTTAAAACAACGGGAACAAACTTACCGTGCTACAAATGCACTATCATCCATTAGAAACTATCCAGAACACTTAAAGGCCTTGAATATTCACCAAACGTGTGCAGCCCACAATTCTTCGAACATTTCTCGTATATTTCTCTTCCATGACACACTCAAACAATATCCAGCTTTGGTCACCGTCATTCGGCGACACTCTTCAAAACAGTGCTCCCACGGTGTCATCACTCGATTATCCAAGATCAAATGAGCGCACCGCACGACTCACACGAACAACATATTTTCTTCGCCGACTTCACCCTACCGTCCTACCCTCCGTCGTGTCTCGTTTGGATTCTTCCCGGCTTCGCGAACACTCCAAATGATTGTTCGGCTCGTAGCACGTAGCGCAGCGACAGCTAGGGGAAAGGGAAGCGTCTCGCCGGTTCATCTGCGGAATCAGTCGGTTCCACTTTGATTTCTTGAATTCTCCCGATCTGCGTGGCTGTTAGGCTGTCGCGACCGCGACGGCGTTCTCGGTGGAGAGGGTAGGGGTTCGCCCCGGGCGCCTTTTGATGCTTGTCTTTTTTTTTTCGTTGCGCGCACCCGTTGGGGGTAGCAGTCAGCGCAGTGGCTTGATGCTGTAGTCAGGATGCGGCGGCGCACGGCTGTTTTAGCGCTCGTTTGTGACAGAAAGTGCTCTGTTACGAATATTACGCTTCCCGACACTGTAGATCGCATGGGAATACGTGGTACTTCACAATAGCGTCTTTTCACACGTTCGAGTTGCACAGCGGCACACAACAGGTTCGCGTCATCACACCGCTAAAAAACCGTCTGCCACACACGCGCACACCAAAAAACCGTACTCATGCGCAGGAAACACGAGGCAAGCTGCTCACACGCGCGGTCACACACAAGAAAGACACGAGAAAGCACACGGACACGCATAAATTCTGAGGCGACCACATAGTAACACGAACCAGCGTCTGCCTTGCAGACCGTGCTTGTGGCGCCCTCACCCAAAACAGCTGCCGCTCAGCCGACCCGCGCTCGCCCATTGACGGCGACGCGACGCAGCAGGCCGCACGTGTTTTTTAAAGACGATAGTCTTTCTTGGGGAACTTAAACGCAGAAATTTTGGTCTGTCTGTCTTTCTGTCTGTCTTTCTGTTTGTCGGCACGTCCCTCGATTCAGCCACTCGGCCAAAGTTGAACCACTTGCCCAAGGGCCAGCCCTCTTGAACTGGTACGGCTGTTCATACTTGTGAACATTGTCGATCAAAAAGTAAATATCATGCATATGTGAGGTGCAACATCACTAGGTAAGTATTAGATGGCGTGTTCCTTTAATAGAAAATGCATACATACGTAATTTAAGGACCCTAGTTTCTTAAGCTGCGCTGAAAATGCATAAGAATGGAAGCTTGAGCGAGTTGGTATGCGTTCATCTTTGTTGAAACAGCGCTCACTAGACGACGACGAAGTAAAAGAAGGCACAGGACAGGCGCTGCCTGTCCTGTGCCTTTTTTTACTTCCTCGTCGTCTAGTGAGCGCTGTTTCAACAAAGATGAAAATGCGACTGCGCTGAAATTTGCCTTCCTCCGTGCCCTTCGCACGAGCTCATTGTTGTGTTTCCGTTTCGGTTCTGTATTGCACTGTACGAATGCCATGGGTTGGTGTTGAAAAACTTTAGTTTTGAGAAGGCCCAGAAGGTGAAAAGAAATATTTAAAAAATGAAAAAGCAGCGTTGTGGGCGGCCTTCAGGCTGCCGGTTGTGGGCGCCGCTCTGGCGTTCCTGTTTTACCCAGGCGACGTGTAAATAAAAGAGTGTGTGGAGAGTACTCGTTGAGTGCGGACGTTTCTCTGCAAAGGTCTTCGCCTGCTGCTGCGCCGGGACTACCAGCACGCAACACAGCACTCATGTTTCCCGACGTATTGCCAGATGGCGTCCATATCTCACACAGCGCCTCTTCTAGCGGCCGTGATTCGACTATGGGTGAGCGGTACGCTGTTCCTAAATATGTATGAGGATAAACTCGGACCACTAACTGCGGCCAATTGAGCCAATGCTATGCTGGCACTGCTTATAAAGCTTAACCTCAACACCCTCCGTCATTGCTCATGTCACTCCGGAGAGCACGGGTGCATATTTCTTCAAGCTTATCGCGAACCTTACCATAAATCAGTGTAGTTAAACTGGGTTAATCGGTCTTGACGTCCTTTAGCTGCAGTTGCAGAATGCGAAGTACATGTCCGCGGAAAATTGTGCAGTTCATATTTCTTTTGCGAAAAAAAATCACACTAAATGCCTTACCAGAGATTTTTTTCTACATAAGCTCTTCGACTTTCTCGGCGTAAGTTTGTCTTCCTGCAGTTGACGCCCGAGTTTCTGTTGTTTGCAGGCAGTTTTTCAGGCGGAATCGTACGCAAAACATCAAACGCAAAAATGGATCCTCAGCGTCCCCCGGCGTCGGCGTGATGTCACGCAACGTCATAACGTGATGTCGGCATCGTCATCGTCAACGCGCAGTGGCGTCACCATGTGACGCCATTATGACGTCGCATAACCAAAGTTTCTGACGTCATCATGGCTTCAACATGACGTCACACAGTCGCCATCACATGGTATCAAAGTTGGGCCGATCACGGATCCAGTGCGAAACACGGTAAGATGCAGAAATCTTACAATGCCTCTGATACTGGAGGCAGTGCAAAACCACGTTAGGTGCACAAAGCTTTCGCAGGGGGGCGGAGGAAGATCAATACATCGAGTAAGAAGAAAAAGGAAGAAGATGACTTTCGCCTCACAGTCGTCTAAGGCGATTGCATAAGGGACCCTGTGAGTTTTTTTTTTTCATCATGTACGAATTCATCAGCATTAACACTCGCGGAGAAAAGTTATGGCCTTGTGCTACAAATGGTACCGACGTCATTTCCTGCCTTTCCTGCCTTTCTAAAATTTCTACTCGCTTTCCAGAGAAACCGCTTCAAGGTAGGACACTTCAGACGGTAAGCTTTCTATTGCGGTACAAAACAGAAAATCGATGAAGGACAGTAGACAGTCCCTTTAGGTGTTTAGCACTTTATGGGCCCTGATTGTTGTCTATTCGTTGATCTCATGTAGCGTGATGACGCTCAAAATAATATAGTCAATATCGGCCTAAAACAAGTCTAGGAATACTCAAAACCGCGTTAAAACAAACAAATCGCTAAAAAGCACTTCGGCAACATGCGGATGACATCCGCCCAGCGCAAGAAAGTTCCCCACGGCCTCTCAAAGCGTGACATTGCTCCTCTCACCGGCGCTTTTCCAGCGCATTCGTCGCTACTTCTGAGAGGGAAAACAACCTATCGCAACTCCTTGCAGACGGCAGGTATCTCAACTGACGTAGCAAGCTGGTAGTCGATAAAGCGCAGCAAAAAGTAGCGCGCATGTTGCACACTGAGTTTGGGAATCTCAGTAGCAAGATTCTATTCCTGCCGCGGAACCCCACATGCTTACCTTAAACACTGACGTCATCGACTGTTTCTTAAATGCAGCAGTGGTAACTATGTGAACCAGAACCGCTGGGTGTCCGTGCTAGGCACTCCCTCAGGTATCACACTAGACGTGCTGCATTTAGCGCAGGATTTAGAGCTACGCCAATCGCTACACATTTTTGTCACACATTTTCTAGTCTCACGTTCACACGTACAGTGATAACGCTGCAGTGACGTAATTAACAAGCACTCAAAGTCACGAAAGTTAAGTAAACCTCCAAAGCTTCGACGACAAAGAGCACCTTGGCGTACCTCTCAAAGTACAGCGGTGTAGTTGCGGAGTGCATGATAACTCACAGGAATATTGCCTGCAGCGTAGGTTAAAGCCCCTTAGTGATAGCTTTGCGTGCCGTGATGAACACAGCTCCTTAATGTACTCTAAGTACTGCATGGTGTATATGCTAATGTGAACACAGCGCATTCACTGTTTAGAATAGCTGGTCTTGGTGTGAGGAAGACGTGGCCGGAACGCTATTAGCCCGTGTGCCAGCAATAAGGCAGACCCGCTTGAGAAGTGATGGCGACATTCACGCAACGTCACGAACCAAACTCGCCACAATGCTGGCAGTACAACATGGCGGAATCATCGACGTTATTACTACTCATCTACAGCACGCCACAACCAACTACCCTTAGACAGACAGCCGTGAACTTTTTATTGCATTTCATGTTCAATCATCTAATAATTTTGTACAAGCTACCAGCAATAACATGCAGTTATTGTACGTTGTCATCTGCGGCCTATATTGGGGTCGCTTGAATCCGATAAACAAAGGCAAACAATATTACAATGCACTCTATCTACATTGTGAGAAACCGCCGTCAGATTGTGAGAAACCGTCGTCACCCCATTCGCCACGCGACCACCGGTGCGAGTCCCGTTATCGCTTTGAACGAACATTTTTCGCCAGCTCATAGAGTTCGTGACTGACCGGCTACCTCGAATCCCACAGAATTTCTACCAGGGTCTTGGCCTGCAAATGTTGGCTAGGAACGAGGAACGTATGCACCGTACTCGGCTCGTCGGAGCGCTGCGAGTGTCTCAACCTGTGCGCGTAGACGTTCGAGCAGTCCGGGCAGTCGTAGTTCACTACCAGCCGTACGTTCGGCAACACGAGGTCTTGAACAGCCATGTCGGTCGTCACGAGCACGCTTTCCCCACCGCTGTTAAACATAGACAAGATCCCGTCGCGCTCCTTTTGCTCATTCTTGCAGTGAAGGCTCATGGCTGGCCAGCCTCGTTTCCGCAGCTTCAACGTAATCTCCTCGACCTTCCACTTCGTGTCAGCAAACACCACGGCTCTGTCTTTCTTTCCCTTGCGGACGTCGCGCAAGAGTTCCGCCAATTTCGCTCCCTTGTCCTCCTTCTGGCACACGTCGACGATCATTTCCACGGTGTTTTCAACAGGCAGCGGCGTCGTACCAAAGCTTATTTCGACGTAGTCGTCGAGCACATCCTCAATAAGTGGCTTCAGATTCTTCTGCTAGGATGTGGCCCACATTAACGTTTGGCGGTCCGGTCGGCAAAGCTCCACGATCTTGAGAACATGGCGCTGGTAGCCCATAGACAGCATGCGGTCCACTTCATCGAACACAAGGTACGTGCACCGGTGGAGGTTTACCTGGCCTTCCTCGAGGAACTCGATGAGGCATCGAGGTGTGGCCACGAAGATATGGCAGCCCCCCTGGAGCTCGGCGTACTTGCTTTTCTTCCGCTCGCCGTTCGCTGCGCACACAATGCGCTCCGCGGCATGCTTGCCGAGCTCGTAGGCCATGCTGTGAATTTGCTTGGCCACCTCGCGCGTCGGGGCCAGAAGGACGGCGATGGGTCCTTCATGCCGCTGCCGGGGCGGGTGCCGGCTGTCGTGTATGACGGCCGGGAGGACGTAGGCAAGCATTTTGTGCGACCCCGTCTCCGCAATGCCGACAACGTTCCTGCAGGAGAGTGGGGTGGGCCAGCAGTTTGCCTCGATTGGAGTCGGTAACGCGTAGCCCCGCCCGGCCTCTATCCCTTTCACGATGAATCCGCAAAGTTGGACTCTTCCAAGGCGAGTATAGGTTTCGGCACGTCGTGCCCTTTCACCGCTACCCCGTTCGCTTTTCTGTAGGCTTCCACATCGGCCATCGACCGGCTCGCCGTGGCCGGGTGTTCCTCGTAGAAGTTCTCGAACGGCTGCAGTTGGATGTTCTTCCAGTTGGGCTTGCGAAGAAACCATCCTACCTTTCTTTTCCGATACAAATCGGAGCTATGGTGCTTACCTAAAGGAAGTTGGTTATGGACGAATTCACCCCTCACTCGTCTTTCTTGCTTCGGCATGTCGAACCACCACATGTCGGTAGGACGTTTGCCACACTCTTTAGTGGGAGAAGCGGGATCGCTGTGGTCGTCGGCGGCGTGATTGTCCTGTGGCCGATAGGGGAACTTCGATGTTGATGATGGTTGCATCATAGGCTGTGGTACATACCCGCTTTGAGGCCGTCGCCAGAAATTTCGGACGTAGAAGCAATAATGTATTTCCCCGCGATAGTATTAGTCAGCCTGTTCCGTAGAAAATGCGGCATCAGCGGCAAGCGAAAAATAGGCGTCCTCCTTAAGCGAGAAGTGTCGATAGATGCTAAGAATAAACATAATGGTATCGAGCCACAATCGTAATCGCGCATCCTGCGTGGCAGTCAAGTTTTCTATGAAAGAGCAACGCCACTGCTTGAAAAGTTTTGGAAAGGTGCCTTATACGGGCGGCATGTCGGGCGCGGAGACACGTTAAAACACTTTCCTGTCCGCACCTATACTCATCAACAGTATGCTGCCGATGGTTTCAATAAACATTTTATAGCGTTCGGAGCGCTTACGAACAGCTAGCGCTATCCAGAGCATAAAAGGAGAACTATTTTTCTAGTTTCGCTTTTGTGTTTCCTTTTTTGCCGCAGGGGGGATTTTTAAAGCGCCTTTTAATCGCGCTTGACGAGCGCTCGTAATTTCCCACATGGCGTCGACGTCGCGCGTAGCTGCCCCTCGGAAACGCGGAATTTCAACGGATTCCGATGAGTCTGCGTCAGAATTTTGCGATGGTGGTAGCAGCTAAGACTCGGGAGATGACTTTGATTCATCAGACTTTAGCACGGACGGTGAAAGTGCGTCAAGTAACCCCGGAACTTGATGAGCAACAACATCCAGATCCAAAGGCTCCTGCGGCTGTTCCCCCTACAAGTGCCTCTAAGGATCAACAGCACAAGCCCCAGAAGCTACAAAGATACAGGAACTGCTAACTTTGCTATCACGAACGGAAAGTTGAACAAAGAACGAACGTTTCCTGCGAGACATGCTCCGCACACTTGTGCTTCACCACACCACACAACTGCTTTGTGCGCTGGCACGATAGCCACCATGGCTAACATTTTTTTTTTGTATAAAATTAACTTGCACAGATAGAAAGTTCATATTTGCAGTAATGTTGTATATAGCCTTCTTCTTTAAAATGTATGTCTAGATTTTTTTAGGTTGTGTTGGTGCAAAGCAGTATCGATGTTTTTACTGAGTTTTCTTGTTTTTGTTACAAATATTTTCAGTAGGTATTTTTATACGAAAAATTCTTAATAAATGTTTGCTTGCAAATAATACCATTAGAAAGCACCATCCTTCTGCTGCAAACTGATGCTATACATTATAATATAAAGCATTTGGTGTAGCAGTAAAGAAATTGTTTACTACACCACCCAAAAACTGCTTATTTTCCTGCGGACAGGAAAGTGTTAAAAGGTCTAATATTACGTGACAGAAGCGTAGAATCGCATCAGGCATGGTGTCATCACCGTGAATTGCCTATTGAGTGAGCGGTTTAGACCTATTCATCCCTCACAAAGGGGTCAGCCATAATGCATCATCATCATGATCATCATATTCATCTTGTTTCTTGAGCCACATCGCCAACAAAGTTTCAGGTCTGTGGTTGCTCGGATGGCTTTACGTAGGCGCAGTGAGTAATTATCTTACCGCAGAATGTTAAACTTTAACGTGATGGGTATTTCGCAATGGTACTTGCAGTAGGCGCCCTACGAGAGCTTACAACCATGTAGAGTTGCCAGGTTTCGGCTACCTCGCACCAGTTTGGCTACTTCTTTAGGCAGGTGACAGGAGATAAAACGTCGTGGCTACTTTTTGGCCATGGGCGTCGGCAGGGGTGTGAACAAGGGGCACTAACGCCCCTCCAGCCACACCCACACTTGACCCACCCAAGCTACACTCGCGCTCTTTCCTCCCCCGCCGCGATGCAACACGGGTTTGCCGATGCCCATGCTTTAGACTGCAGCTCTTCCCGTTTTTGCGTTGAGCGGCGTCGCCGTCGGCGTCGGCGGCGTAACCAATATAGCGAATGAGGACGAAAGAGAGCGAACGCGAAGTCTGTAGAAATCATGAGCCACTGGTCTCTTACCTCGCTGGTTTCCTCCGTCGCGCGCGCTGGCCCCTCGGCCGGAGCCCGTGCGCATGCAGGGCTGACACGTGCACTGCGGCTGGCTTTGCTTGGGTCTGTCGGTGTTTCCCTTCGTTCGCGATGCCTGCAACGCACAGAGTGGCGTGTGTCGCACTCGAGCGCTGGAATTTTCTGTGGTAATAAGTAGGGAATGTTGCATTGCTACCGATGCGGATAGCCATGACTTCAAACATAGTTGGCGTTGCCCCAACAGAAAGCTGCGCTCAGAATTCACATTAGGCAGTATCGTAATCGTCAGTAAATTTTTTGGCTACATTCTTGTTCCCTCGATTTGAACAAAGTTATCAATGTTTGTTGACGTAGCAGCCGCTGAGTTTGAGTATGGTGTGCCAAAACATGGAGGCCAATGTGTGTTTGTAGATGTAAACATTCTTCCATCTTTTTGTGGTTTAACGTCCCAAATCCACGATATGATTATGAGAGACGCATTAGTGGAGGGCTCCGGAAATTTCGACCACCTGGGGTTCTTTAACGTGCACCTAAATCTAAGTACACGGGCCTCAAACATTTTCGCCTCGAACGAAAATGCAGCCGCCAAGGCCGGGATTCGATCCTGCGACCTTCGGGTCAGCAGCTTCGGGACAATACTCGGCTGCCGGGTTCAAATCCCATCTGATATTAGAAATTTTTTTCTCATTTCATTTTTTATTATTTCTTGCGAAAGCGGTCACGGACACCGGAAGCGGCGACGGCGGGCAACTGCGGCACCAAAATCGGCTGTTGTGATCTCATAACAGCTTTTGCTGTAAAACACTGAACTATTTCTTGGAAAAAGTCTCGCAAGCCTCTATAGTGTTTTGCCTTGTGTATGAAATGGAGAATAGTATTTTGGATGGTTCAACGTTTTGGAGCGCAGCTCTTAGGCGCCCGTTCCTGCGCTGAGTGGCGTCGCCGCCGCCTTCGGTGGCGTAACCACGCGAACGAGTACGTGCCGCAGGAATTGGGCATGCCCCACTACCGTGTCGAACGAAAGCGAAGTATGTGCCACGGGAATTCGGCAAGCAAAAAAAACAAGACGTGCGTCGGTCGAAGGCGCTCTTAGGCGCCCGTTCATGCATTCAGTGGCGTCGCCATCCCCGTGGCCGTGCAAAATAAACACATAGAGAGTTTACAAAATAAGTACCAAGCCATGCATCAGGCCCTTAAACGACTATGATTCAATGGTAGAGCTCTGCTAACATCACGGCGCCATGGACACGGCAGATTACGTTTCCGTTCAACGAGCGGGTGCTCCTCGTCCGACCCTCATGCTGCCCCGCACCATGCGGCAAAAGTGGGCGAGTTACTTTACCCATCGGTGGCGTCCCTCCTAGATTCAAACATGGAACTTGAGATAGTGCTTGACACGTACGCATGCGCCGCTTACGTAGAGGAATATGTAAATAAGGCCAACCGAGTTATGTCCAATCTGAACCAGGCAGTGCAATAAATTGTCGAAGGGCGACATGGATTACACGCACGCACTGAGACATCTGGGTGAAAAGATGCTCAATGCAATTAAATAGTGGCACGCAACTGTGCATACATGCATGTCTCTCTAAAATTGTTTTTCTCAGCTTATCGCAAAATCAAATTACCTAAAAAGCGACGCTCAGAAGTCACACTGTAGGCAGTATCAAAATCATCGGTGAATTTTTGTTTTAAAAAATTTAGCAGATCCTATGCCTTGTGGGCATCAGTGTTATGCGAAGCAGTCAGTGAGTAGTTCTCAACGCTGCGTGTTTGGCTTTGAGCCAAGCGGTAGGAGGTGGATCGACGTGTTTTTATGCGCGTAGTGGTTGGGTGCACATCGTGGCCTTACCAGGCACGTTGACTCCACTGGCGTCTAAACAGTAACTTATGGTCTGACGTAACGTCAGCGCTCACTTTAGGCCAAAGACGTGAGTATTATCGAATCAAAGTGCACTTTACGGTGCGATGATGCAAGTATTATACGTAACTTGCGTTAGCTTATTTTCCGCGGCTGAGCAACGCTTGTATATAGCTTGCTGAAATATTGGAATACAAATGTAATATTTATTAGAGTTGTATGAAAGCAGAGCCAGCACTGGAGCTACAATTCACCTTAACCCGACACAACCCCTGTATTATATAGAGGAGTACATACGTAATGTTTATTGCTTTGTTATAAAATTAGATAACCAGAACTGCAAGCACAATTGACGCTGCACCGCTATTACGCCTGCATATGTTTTTTTTCGAAAGCAGTTTCAAGACGTGCTGTGGCTCTGTGATAGAATACCTGACTGCCACGCAGAATGCTTGGGTTTGATTCCTGTTGGGACCCTGATCTTTATTCTTTCCATTCGCCGGGTCAACGCTGTCGATGTAAGTTTTTCTTTACGCTGTTGCATGTAAATTACCAATGTATGTTCTCGCCGTTCCTGGGAAGATATAAACTGTCAGTCTCCAGCGGCGCATACCCGCTTACCGTATACGGTTATGTGCCACATATGCCTGGAGGAAAGGGTTTGACGACGTACGCGGCAGGATTTTCACGTTACTCATGTCATGACCATACAAACATATTCGTCAAACCCTCTTACCCTTCCATTCCAGTTTTGGTCGACGCGAAGTTAAGGACAATATCATGAGAGCACCCAGACGTAGGCGGCTAGATAGATAGATAGATAGATAGATAGATAGATAGATAGATAGATAGATAGATAGATAGATAGATAGATAGATAGATAGATAGATAGATAGATAGATAGATAGATAGATAGATAGATAGATAGATAGATAGATAGGAACGCTCAAAGTCCCAAAGGTTCCCTAAGAAATCCTTCGCATTTAATATTGCCACGTGCGTTTCGGTCAGGTAGTCGTCGATGTCGCGAGGCCGTTCGCCTGGCTGCGGGCGCGGCGCGTTGACGGCGAATCCGCGTAGCCCCATCTGTCGGTACTGGCAGCGGCGGTACGTGTGGCCGGCCTCCCCGCAGTGGTAGCAGAGCGGGCGGTTGTCAGGGGCGCGCCAAACGTCGGTCTTTCTGGGGGTGTAGCTTTGGCCTGCAGGCGGGCGGGATGGCGTCGGAGGTGGCGGCGGTGTCTGGCGACGGAACTGCGATGGCGCGGGGCGTTGGTGATAGCCCGGAGAGGCGACAGCATGGCGTGCAACGGCAGCATAGCTCATGGCTTCCGGCGCAGGTGGCGGCGGTGCAGCAACTCCCAGCGAATGCTGAATTTCCTCGCGAACGACGTCGGCTATGGAATGCACTTGGGATTGCGATGCAGGAAACATCTTTCGGAGCTCTTCGCGCACGACCGCCCTTATCGTCTCACGCAAGTCGTCGGAGCCCAGCGCATGTGCTTCCCCGTAGACTGAAGAAGACACGCAAGTTGAGCGAGTTGGTGAGGTTCCATGGTAAAAATGTAAAACAGCGCTTACTTAAACACAAGACGAAGGAAGATGAGACACACACGGCGCTGATGTGCCGGCGCCGTGTGTGTCTCATCTTCCTTCGTCTTGTGTTTAAGTAAGCGCTGTTTTACATTTTTGCTTCCCCGTAGTTCGTCGTCGGCATACGGCGGTTGTATTGCCTCGTACGCATTTCTAGGGCCTTTTCAATCGTTGTGGCCTCCGAACTGAACTCCGCGACTGTCTTGGGCGGGTTGCGTACAAGTCCGGCAAAGAGCTCTTGCTTCACTCCCCGCATCAGGAAAAGAAGCTTTTTTTCTTCTGACATAGTCGGGTCCGCGTGCCGGAACAGTCGGGTCATTTCTTCGGTGTACATCCCGATGCTTTCATTCGGGAGCTGTACACGGGTCTCCAACAGCGTTTCGGCTTTTTCCTTGCGGACGACGCTGCCGAAGGTGTCCAAAAATGCGGCGCGAAAAAGGTCCCAGTTCGTCAGCGTGGCTTCTCTGTTCTCGAACCATGTCCGAGCGGTGTCTTCTAGCGCGAAATACACGTGCCGTAGTTTGTCTTCACTTGTCCAATTGTTGAAAACAGCGACCCGGTCGTACCTTTCCAGCCAGCTCTCTGGATCTTCGAGCGACGACCCGTGGAAGGTCGTCAGGGCTTCGTCTGCTTCGCGTCGTGTTCGGCAGGTCTCGTCGCGTAGCCGTCGTCGGCGGCCGCGGAGGATCTTCGGCATTTCGTCGCACAGCAACCGCACCTCCATCGGTTGCTGCCCTTAGTTTCCCGGATACGGGCTAGGCGACCGGCCCCGGTTTGGGCCAGTGTGCTGCCGACGGTGCGGTGACATGTAGCGGCCGGGCGACGGCGAGCGGGAAGGTCGTCGTTCTTGCCACTGTGTTCCGGAAAAGTACCACTGGCCGCGCCTTGCCGCCGACGTCACTCGCTACGTAATGACATGCCGAGACTGTCAGCGACGCAAGACACCGCCAACAAGACCAGCGGGCTTTCTTCAGCCGATCGAGCCACCTCGGCAACCGTTCCAGCAGATCGGGATGGACCTCCTGGGACCGTCCACTTACTAGTGGTAATAAGTGGATCATCGTAGCTACCGACTACCTGACCCGTTACGCCGAAACAAGGGCCCTACCTAGAGGCAGTGCCGCCGAGGTAGCGAAGTTCTTCGTTGAAGACATCGTTCTGCGTCATGGCGCCCCAGAGGTCCTGATCACCGACAGAGGTACGGCGTTTACTGCGGAACTAACTCAGGCGATCTTGAGGCACAGCCAGACAAGCCACCGCCGGACCACTGCCTACCACCCTCAGACCAATGGCCTCACCGAGCGCCTAAATAAGACCATCGCCGACATGCTGGCCATGTACGTCGACGTTGAGCACAAGACGTGGGACGCCGTCCTTCCGTACGTGACCTTCGCTTACAACACGGCCGTCCAAGAAACGACGCAGATGACGCCGTACAAGTTGGTCTACGGAAGAAGCCCGGCAACGACGCTCGATGCCATGCTACCCAACGTCACCGACGAAGAAAATCTCGACGCCGCCGCTTACTTACAGCGCGCCGAAGAAGCACGACAGCTCGCCCGCCTACGGATCAAGAACCAGCAGATGACTGACAGCCGCCGCTACAACCTTCGACGACGCCACATGGAATACCAACCCGGTGACTGTGTATGGGTATGGACGCCAATACGCCGACGGGGACTCAGTGAGATGCTTCTTCGACGATACTTCGGACCGTACAGGGTACTTCGACGCCTCGGCGCACTCGACTACGAGGTTGTCCCTGACGGCATTACGAACTCTCAGCGGCGCCGTGCACGACCTGAAGTCGTCCATGTCGTGCGCCTCAAACCATATCGCGCGCGTTAGCAAATCTGAGGACTGTCATTTTGCTTGATTATTGTGCTTTTTTGTGCTTATTGTTTATTGTACTTTGTTGCTTTATTCTTGTTATACATTGTTGCATGCATCGGCCTGTTTTAAGCATCTGGACGATGCTTTTTCAGAGGGGGGCATTGCCACGTGCGTTTCTTTATTACTTTTGCTGTATTCGGTTTTCGGCCACAAAGACTGTCAGCAACGCTCAGCGCGAACCGCGCCTCATTGTTCCAGAGTCTTCGCCATCATTGTAGATCGTTTTGTTAAGACTGCGCGCAAGACGCGCACACTCGCGCTTATTCTAGAATTTGCACGATAGCCAGCGATAACGCTGGAATATTCGACGGCACATATTTAAATGCCGACGTGCTTCAGTGCTGGTCAATTGATCGACGGACGACGCCCTGTTCGCCACTATCATTGTACAGCGTGTATTGCTGTAGTTCTAGTTCTCAGTTTCTCGGCCACAAGTTCGGCCAAATAAACAGTTTCATCCTGCAAACGCCGACTGCTGTCTTCGTCGACGTCACGACCACGTGACAATATGCAGCCTTCAGTAAAGTGTCGATGAACTTGCACTCTAAATAAACTATACTGTACTCTAGATCATCCACATTTATTCTAAATACAAGAACTTCCTGTCAGAACTGTTAAGGAAAAGTTCAGCATCTTTATTTATTTATTTATTTATTTATTTATTTATTTATTTATTGTTTCGCAAGTCCTTTATTTATTTACTGTTTCGCAAATCCTTCCTTGTTCACCCCGTAACAAAAAACTATTACCATCATAAAAGGGTATGTGCCACATAAATTGGGTATATACCGCTACTCACCGCTGGTCCACTAAAATAGAAGAAGGGAGCAGTTAGCCCAGCAAATGGCTGTGAAGGGACGGCGGCGAGTCGAAGACCCCGAGTACGTACAACGAGAGAATAGTAGACAGCGGGAAAGATTTCTAAGCGAGAAGACTCCCAAGCGATGGAAGGCCTTGGCCAAAGACGACGTGCCGCTGTCGCGCCTGCTATACTGCCCGCGGTTTAACTCGAACCTCTATGCGCTGAGAATCAACATAGAAACAACCTAGCATTACATTGCTAAAGCCTAGCAGCGACCTTGAAGCAACCAAGGAACAACCTGCATCACCAAGCTAAGGCCGAGAAACAACCTAGAAGCAACCAGATTAGTCTTCAGAATCGTCAATTTCGCTGTTTCAATGCTTGCGCGAATTTCAACGCTTCAGCGAATTTCTATTTATTGATTTATTCATTTATTTATTTATTTTTATAGTATTCATTTTTTCCGCTGGCCTTAATTTGAGCCTTCGTCAAATTGTACACCGAGTAGTGTTCATTACGTATTGATCGTCGAGATATCCTGCCCTGGAAAAGTTCGCTCTCTTTCGAAATCGTCGTACAGGTGATAACAACAAACACAACACCGGCGCAATTTGCAGACAATAGTAATTTTAGTGCGATAGCTATTGTATGGACGGTCTCGGCTGAATTCTACCGTCGCCGTCACCGTCGCCGCCGTCATGCACCATATACGTATAAATATATATATATATATATATATATATATATATATATATAAAAGCCCCAAAGAAAAATAATTCAGAAAAACACTTCCGAAGCACGGAATCGAACCAGGGACCTCTTGCTCCGCAGCGAGTGGCGCTACCCACTACGCCACGAAACGCAGATCCTCCACGTAACTAACGGCAAGCGTTATATACACACCCTTTACCGCTGGACGGACTCGGAGACGCCCGCGCTTATAAGCGTTTCTACATTACCAGCGAGATGGCGCTACGAGCGCGACGGGCGCATTTAAAAGTCGTCGGCGAGCTCGCTCGCTTCTTCTTATCTTTGCGCAGGGAGAACCTTGCCCTTCCGCTGTCTGCTCGCGCGGTTTTCTCGTGGTGAGGGGAAGAGGGATGTTTCACGCTTTTACCAAGGTCAATCTAAATAGGTCGCGAAAGTCGAAACGAAAAGTGGTCAGAAGCCTATTGCGACAAACATCAACACCCGCGTGACGATTAAAGCGCTACTAGGTGAGGGGGGGACAAATAATGAAAACAAAAAATAATTAAACGTTTATTTTAATTAGTTTTAATTTTATTTGTCACGAATAAATTAGTAGCTTACTTTAATCAAACTTTAGTCTTGGGTATGTGGTTGAGGGGCCAATTTTTTTCGTTTATTTTCAGAAACAGCGGGCACATGCAGGCAGTCTGGTAACATGGGCCAACGGTTTTGCGCATTTTCAGATGCAAATCGCGTCGCTCGTTTTTGCGCAGTAGGTTTGTGCCTGTCGTCCGTAGGTGATTTCCTCGCATAAGCGTTGTTTTCTAGTCGTGGTACTTGGCAGAAGGTAATATAACCCATCGCAGCCATCGGGAACCGTTTCAGTGACTGTGTTTTGCCAGCGCACGGCCGGCGTGCTGTCGCCCTTCGGGACGACGAGTCCGCCACGCTACGCGAAGAAACGCTGCGCTGTCTACGGATGCAAGAGCAACACGTGTGCAAGGTTTGTTTGCACATTGAATTGTTATGCTACTTCTGATTTCTGTGTTATATATTTTGGGGTAATATCCTGTTCAACCGCAATATTTCGCCAATAAAATACACCTTATTTATCAAATCTGTCTTTTTCGTCTTCCCGTTATCTTGCAGGCTTCCATTATGGAGCCGTCATAGTGATAAGAAAAAGAACATGCAGCTATAAAAAAAAGTAAGAAGCGGCGCCCTGTCAAAAAATTTCATAATTTCGCGCCCATCGCGTTAAAACGTGACGTCATTTCCGCTTCCGGTTGTGACGTCATCTTTTTCTTTTTTTAATTCTGCTTGTCCCCTCCTCACATAGATGGCGACTGTTGCAACAACTAGCCACCGCCTTGACACGTGGGCTTCTACGGAAGTTACGCTACCAGTTTACATATACCTTGCTTTTACCGTGATGCCCGCGCTCATGTTACGGAGCGTACGAAAGTCACTCGAGCTCAAGGGACGCCGCTAAACGAACAAACAGAAGATGAGCGCGAACTATCAAGTGTCACAGCTCGACACTTGAAGCACGCTAGTTTCCTTCGCTGCTTCAGCCGCCTTTGCAACAGGAGCGCTGTTCAACCTGAGAGTATCCATTGGCGAGCCTCGATTCGTATAGCATTAGTTTCTTGCTATCGCATTCATTGCTTCGCCCTTGCCGCGAAACTGTGACTTTTTTTTACACATAATGAAAACTGAAGCTGGTTAACTAGAGGACAGCGTGTCGCTAGGGAAACATAAGCGAAGTCCAATCGACGTCACCCAGGTCAGAACAACGGTCAGTTCGCGATGGTTAAGAAAACCAAGAGGAAAACACCAAAACGAACGGGCAGACTTACAAAAAAAGACAGAAGAATTTAGGCAGATTTCACGCTAGGTGTGAATTGGACCCGTGCGAAGCAGTCAGCGAGTAGCAACCAATGTCCGATTTTTCGCTCTGAGCAAAGTGTTGCGAGGCTAATTTTAGTCATTGTGCAATATCGTGGGCTTGCCAGGCACGTCGACTACACCGGCATGTAAAGGTGAGCTTATGTTTGACGTAACGTCGGAGGGTCACGTTAAAGCCGAGACGCAGTTGTGTCGCGACGAAGTGCACGCTATGGCACCATGATATGTGGCTCGAGGGCGAGCTGCTGTATGGGGCCTCGTTTTGCAGACCACCTATCGCTGAACGCGACTTTCAAGAGGCATTGGCACAAAGATTTTGGCCTCGCGTTTTTTTTGCTGCAGTGCGTTGCTAGAGGCCTGTTAATCATAACACGGCACATCGTTTGCGTCAGCGTACGACAGATAACTATTTACAGGCTCCTCATTACCGACCAATGTGCGTTTCGGTTCAAAACGACAAGCCTCTGGGTGCAACTATCACCACCTAGCGGGTGCAGCGCTTGATCAGTCAGCACACAGAACTGTGACGCACTTCAGAGCAGTTCGCGAGTAGCCGCCGAGAAGTAGGCTGCTGGAGCGAACGCGGCAAAAAATGGCGGCTGTGACGTCATCATTACTAGTTGCAGCGTGGTCACGTGAAGAATGTAGGGGGGTCAGCGAGGGTCACCTTTGAGGGTGTCAGTAGTGCGATGGTGTCGTTCGCTCAGGGAACTTCAAAATTCATTTAAAGTACCTTCCAAGCTATATCCGCTGTTGATATTTTGCAGATGACATACGCATGTTCACAGGGATCGTTCCCGCAGGCTATCTCGGCCGCGAAATTTTGTGTCAGTACCTCTTTAACTTATAAGTAAAAGCGAAACGCCACAATCTAAGCTCTTCGCATCCATGAAGCTCTGCACTCATCCACATTATCTACCGGATATCTGATAAATTTTTGTGTTATTTCTTTTAATTAGGTACGGACTGTGAGTCGGCAATAATAGCTGTCCGGACTTCGTAATGGGGCGACAAACGACTGTGAATTTTCTTCTTATGCTTCAATCCCAGCAGCTGTGATATTGAGCACTCGTGCAGTACTAATTTTTATTCTCGCCACAAAGCTAGTACTTTTCGATCTTCGCAGAAAAGTCACACGAGACGCTTCAGGCCAGTGTCACTCTTGCAACAGCGCAGGAAACTCCATCATCACGCACGAAATCATTGCTACACTGAATAATTTATGCCTTTATCTAAGCTATAAAGGTTCTCACAGTACTTATTTAGTGTTCACCAAGAGACTTTGAAAATAATGCATTAAATAGCAACGGTGAAGTTGTTTCCGCACATGCGTAGCTAATGTTGGCTAATTGTACAGCCATTAGCTCAAGTTGGCTACTTCTTGGATACTTTTTCTGATTTCTTGGCTATATTTCTGTCTTTCCGGCCAGACAACCGTGGCAGTACACACTCCTTAACGCTATCGCTTTAAGACTTCCAAAATCTATGTCCCCTGTTCCTGGGATAACTGTGGATTACCTTTGGTACATACCCACATACTACGGGCGGTGTTAGGTGGGTACGTGTCACACCTGACTGGTAAAAACCGGTTCATGACGTGCGCTACAGGCAAGTTACTTTATTCATGTCATGTCATGTCATGACCTGTGAATCGTGCTCGTCATGCACTCATATACACCTATACCTATTTTGATGTATACCGAATACAGGAGACGACCACGAGGGCGCCCAGACGTAGCCCGCTGCATGAATAGACAGAGACCTCCAAGGTGCGTCTGGTTCGCAACGAAATACTTCCCAATGATCAATGACTGTATTGAGTAGGAAGTGCTAATTCTCTAGCTAATGCATTAATTTTCATTCACTGCTTTCTGCTCACACTTCCATTGGGCATGCATTTGAAATATTGGCAAAATGTCAAGCGAAAACGTATGGGTTGGCCGCACAGTGTTCCATTTTATTCAAGCCGTTGCGGAAGTGGAAATTTCGTGAGTTTCGCCACCAGGGAATCGTGGCAAGCGCACGGCTGTGATGGCAGCGGTGATTCAATTAGAAAAGTGTATAGTGTTGCGTCTATGACAACGCGATGCCCCCTCGGCTATTTCGAGAAGCCGAGGATAACCTTCTCGCCGGAGTCTAGAAGGTGAGAGACGGGCTCTTTCGGGTGACGCGCGTCGTCAGGAGCCAGAAAGGCGTACGCCATTCCTGATCCGTCAGAGCTCGACGCACCCGGTTCACGTAGACGTCCGCGTTCGCCGGTCGGTCGTAGTGGACGACGAAGCGCACACGGTCGACGTCCAGCTGCTGAGCTGCAACGTCGGTCCAGCACCAGAATGCTCGAAGAGCCCGACTTGAACGCGTCCAGCGCCTTCTGTCGCTCGTCTCTCGTCTTCGCCCCATGGATGCCGACGACGGACCAGTCCCGGTGTCGTAACTCGATCACCATTTCGTCCGCCATCAACCTAGTCTCGACGAAGACGATGACCTTGTCCTCTCTTTCTCTAAGAATGTCGTGTAACAAGGCGACGAGCCGTTCACATTTCTGAGCTTTCCTCGCAGATTATGACAATTTGCTCGACCCGCTGGTTCTCTACCAGCTTGCAATGCCCGATGCTAACCTGGAGATAGTCATTAAGCAAGCACTCGGAAAGGTCTCCAATCTCCCTCGATCTAGAGTTGACGAATATGAGCGTCTGACGATCAGGTCGGACGGGGGCCGAGATTGAGCGAAGCGTTTTCTCGAAACCCATCGCCATCATCCGATCAGCTTCATCCAGCACCAGAAGCGTACAGCTGCTAATGTTCACCTTCCCTTCCTCCAAGAACGAGAGGAGATGGCTAGGCGTCATGATCCACATCCCGTAACTCGCTTCCTTAAGCCTCTCCAGCTGCCTTTCCTTCCAATCACCCGAGCACAGGCATACGATACGGACATCGGTGCACTTCTCCAAGTCAGAAACTAGCCGTTGAATTTTCTCTGCCACCTCTCGGGTCGGAACGAGTACTAGCACAACGGGGCCGTGGCCAGTTGATCGGACTGGTTGGTGCAAGGCGTGCACGATGGCCGGCAGAAGGTAGGCCTGCTCGTTGGCTGGAGCTCGGGTGTGTGCGATGGTGAGGTGGTCTCGGCCGTGCAGGGCGACGGGCCAGCACTGCGACTGCAAGGCGGTGAGAGTACAGTAGTTGAGAGCGTAGGCGGCTTCGGTGACGCATTCCGAGAAGTTGGCTTCGTACAGTCCTAAAATAGGCGTCGGAACTGCTTGTCCTCTGACGGTGACGTTGCTGGCCTTTCGAAACTCGTTTGTTTCGGCCTGCGTCCGCCTTGCCGTCGCGAAGTGCTCCCGGTGGAAGAGTTTTTCGATGGAAGCCGGCGATTGGTTCTCGGGTGCGGGCGAACAGGCCGCAGTTGACTCTTGGGAACCGGTGGAGCGACACCAAATGTGTGTAACCATACAGAATGAGCTGACAAAGATGAGTCTCCCCACGGAAAGTATTATTCGTATCTTTCTATCGTTCGCGAAAGGTCAGCCTCCTGCATGGGCGACAAATCCCAGAAGATGTTGACGGCCACTGTGTCAGGCATACCACTCAGTCCATTGACTCCATTGGGCCCGTTCATATTGTCGATGCTCCGATGCGCGCCCCGCTATTTGTCACTCTATCGTAAGAATTTTTCTTGCTGCCTTCGTTTTGGATGCGGCAGCGTCCAGCCGATCATGATGATGATGATGTGCCTCTACACATGGCTCATACCTACACTGGGGGATTGGCCAAGAATTGTAGATATGAAGTTTTAACGTTATAATTACTGAGTTAACACAAAAGACAAGCAAACATAAAAAAGAAGGAGTGCAATAATTATTTCTACATTGAGCCCAGACTTCTCATAATAACTAGAAATTAGAATAATGAAATAATGTGGTACCGAACGTCTTCTTTTTTATTGATTTTTTTTCTTATTGATTCATTGCAACTATCGGAAGAGGTTTGCAATTAGCAACTTGAAAACACATTCGTTTTGTTTCGTGAAGGAAAGCACTAACAGCACCAAAAACATTCCTGTGGCTGACGCCCAAATCCGAAGCACCGAAGGTGAGAATAGGCACCGTGCAGTCGAGTTTCCCCGTGTGACTGCAGCGCCAGAACGCACAGCCTAGCGGATAAAAGAAGTAACTTTGAGACGGGGCCGCTCAAAATTGAACGCGTTGCGCGCGTCTCCCTCCCTGCATTAGTGGGGGCGGATTGTGGCCGGGGTACACGGGGTACGCGTTCGCGCGTCTGCTTTCTGCGTGCCCCTAACGGCCAATATCAGCGAACTTGGGACGGGCCAGTGTGAGCAACGCAGCTCCCTCTGGTCAGTGGACGGTGCCTATAGCGTCTATTGTTAAGATCATCCGCAGCTAAGCACATGGAGTTACAAGAAGAGCCCAGCCTTTGCCACGCGCTACGCACCACAGCAGCAATTCGTGTTCTTTTCTTCTTTTTCTCCTCCACGGCGTCTCTCTGGCAGCCATCACAGAGGATTTGTTCCCAAAGAGTAATTTAGCTCTGTTTGCGTTAAAGAAACACAAATTTAGACATAAAAATTGCACCATTTCCCGCTAAAGGGGACCATGAGGCGATGCGAAGCCGGAGCACTTGCACGATCGCGTTCCGTTGGCGCTCTTTGGGCATACTACCGACCTCGCGTCGTGGAACGCGAAGAGGAACGCTACGCGCGTCCTGTCTTCCCTCTAGCCTGGCCGTTAAGGTGGCGGTTCCACTACCACCATCTTGCCAATAGTTCGAAAAACGACAACAGACGACGCCACTCATCCACGTTTGCAGAAAGCGAGAAAATTGCGCGCGCAAGTATGGTCAGCGTCGCCTCGCGCGTGTTTTATATGTTATATGTCGCGCTAGGTGACGGAAATCGGCCGACAAAAAGCAAGGAGCACAAACGCGGACGGCGTCTTTCACCTACAATCGGGGCCAACTGTTGGCGTCGTTTCAACGACATGACGATAAGTGCCCCAGTTTGTAAGGACAAACGCTCGCTTCCTATTGCAGCCCTTGAAAGACAGCGCAGCGTCTAAATACAATCGCTTGAGAACAAAAGAAAAAAAAATTGGGGGACCCTTAAGCTTCGCCTTTAAGAGTTGAACGCGATAGCGAAATCCGGCCCCTGGTGCGCACTTCAACCACTAAGTGCATACTTATTAATGTGTATTGTTACACACACACGCACACAGACACACACGCGCGCGCGCGAGAATGGTACATACAGGTTTTTGATCTAAAGCAAGAGTCGCATGGTCTCCAAGATGCACGTCGCGCGCTTGGCATGAAGAGTCTCACAATGCCTCACAGATGGCAGCACATTATCGAGCGTTCGCTGTTTGCTTGATCAACGCCTCCTCTGGAAAAGGCGGCATTGGCTTGATATGTTTTCCGCTAGATGGACATAGTTGTCCATTTCCTTTCTCGATTTTTCGCTCACGGATGATTTTTCGCTCACAACCAACGGTCCCCGCGGGCCCTACACCGACGACGGAATTTCTGCGACACGAGCTCTCTAACGCTATCGCGTTAAAACACGCACACACACACGCACTCTGGTGCGTACAACAGCGTGCACTCACACACGCACACACACACGCTCTCACTAACGCTCTCATTCACATAATATAATGTGCCTCAGTGAAATAGTATTGAACAAAACATCAATCAAACGCTTCGCAGCGTTTCAGTGGAATTGCACGGCCGCTACTAAAACAATCATTGTGGTTCATTTTAGCGACCGTGCCAGTGATTTTATAGCATCGCGCGAGCGCATGTCTTTTGTGTGTCTGTGTGTGTGTGGGGGGGGGGGGGGGCGTGCTTTTGCTTATTACAATTGGAGGAAAAAAGTGGACAGACAGATTTCAGCAAATTATAATTCGAGAGTTATCTGAGAAATTTCATCCTCTCAAACTGCAATAAACGGTTACCAAAATAAAGTACATCTTGATGATCAGTTGAACACATGACTACCACTAATTACCGGAGTTAGAACCTCCTAGAACACATGCTTCTGCCAGCGAGACGTCTGACAATGAATGCGTTTGCGTGAGGAAGAAGACAATGATTTTTCCATGTGAGGCATGATTTTTTTTCTCTTGGGAACAGTAATAAACCAAGATGGTTTGTGCGTTGGAGGGCAAGACACCCTGTTATTTTCGTCTCTTTGTTCTCATTTGTAGCCTTTCGCGACGCTGTGCAGGCGCGTTCGTGGTCGTCTCGCACGAGCGTTTACAAAGATGAAAGCCAGGCGCAAGACGCGCGTAGTCACACATACTGCTGACTGAACTTCTTGTATAGCTTCCACAGCGTTGCATATATTGTATGAAACTGAGTATAGGTACATCGGCCAGCGTAGGCGTGCACACGAGGAGGCTGCCCCCCCCCCGCCCCGTTGGGAGGGAGAGAATACAACATTTATTGGTAGAAATAAGTTGCAACTGGGGGTGGGCCACCTAGTCCGGAAGACCATTGGCTCTTGCCGCCGCCCGGGCACGACGGTCGACCAGGGCTTGTTGCTGCACTGGGTCAGAGCTGGACAGGGTCGCCTTGGGGGCTTACATGACCGGTCATGTAGGCTTTTGCAGAATCCAGTTTTTATTTATGCTTGTTCTATAAAAGCATGAATACACTTATTTGTTGTGGAATACACTTATTTGTTGTGGAAGGCACAGGACAGGCGCTGCCTGTCGTGTGCCTTCTTTTACTTCGTCGTCGTCTAGTGAGCGCTGTTTCAACAAAGCTGAAAATGCCACTGTGCTGAAATTTGCCTTCGCACGAGCTCATCCCTTCGCACGAGCTCATTGTTGTGTTTCGGTTTCGTTTCTGTATTGCACTGTACGAATGCCATGGGTTGGTGTTGAAAAACTTTAGTTTTGAGAAGGCCAAGAAGGTGAAAAAAAGATATTTAAAAAATGAAAAAGCAGCGTTGTGGGCGGCCTTCAGGCTGCCGGTTGTGGGCGCCGCTTTGGCGTTCCTGTTTTACCCAGGCGACGTGTAAATAAAAGAGTGTGGGGAGAGTACTCGTTGAGTGCGGACGTTTCTTTGCTTCAGCGCTTCGCGCTAAACCGCGTTTTCGGGCTGGCTGGCGTCCCCGCCGGTCGCGTTGGTCACCGCCGGTCTTCGCCTGCTGCTGCGCCGGGACTACCAGCACGCAACACAGCACTCATGTTTCCCGACGTATTGCCAGATGGCGTCCATATCTCACACAGCGCCTGTTCTATCGTCTTTACACGACATTTGCAGCGAAGCACGCAGATACGCGGCCAATTTTTTACTTGTGGCTTTTATTTATACATACATACATATACATATCCGGGGCATGACGGCGACGGCGACACAAAAATCAGCCGAGCGTGTACATGTAATTGCTATCGCAATAATAAAGGAAAATATCGGTGCAAGTCAATCTTAAGGGACAAAGCTGGTGAGGGAACAAACGGGTGTTCAGAATATCTCAGTCGAAATGAATAAGAAAAAATCCTGAACACCATGCTTTACTATGCATCCGGGAAATTATCGAAAAAAAAGGTCCTCACAAAACCACCTGGAAGAGGCAATTGTTATGGTTAGCGCATCAAAACGCTACCGAAGCTAACTGCCAGTTTCGGCAACGTTTTCACTATAGATTTCTTTGTTCTTTCTTTGTTCTTGCGGTTAAACCTACTGGATTCAGTGCGACGATATGGTCATTGACAGCCGCGTCTGAACGCTACGCTAGCGCTCCGTGGCGGGCGTGGACCATTCCACTCGCCCGAAACACGTGCTGTTGTCGCCATAGAGTTTCATACAATACTTACTAGAGGGAGCTCTGGAGCTGGTTTCTATGGGACCTGCAACGCATGTCGCTTTAGCCAGCAGGGGAATGATGGGTAGTACACGGATTTGTCTAAACTTCGCTCTTCCGCCTCCGCCCACGGATTTGCCTAAACTTCGCTCTTCCGCTTTGTCGCAAAAGGAAGTTCAGCAAAAGTCAGCAGTTCTACTTCATCACTTTAACCTCTTTAGGCTCACCACTTAAAATCTGTTCACGAACTTCACTACAATTCATTCTTTTATCCGAAAGAAAACCAAACCATGGCAGTAAACAAAGCCACGAGTGCGTTCGAAGCCCGCGATTGCGAAGACTAGGCAAATCCGCGTACTACCCATCATTCCCTGGTGACTGAACGATCGCAGCGTCAGAGTCCCCTCTAGTTAATTTTAGGAAACTCTATGGTTGTCGCAGATGCGCATGACACGCACGGCCGCATTTCTACCGTTCCAGCGTGGCTGCAATCATGCGACTTGTTCCAGCGAACGCCGTCGACAAGCGAACGACAACGACATCAGCACAGGGTCCGCAAAGAGAGTTTCGCTGTAATACTTAGATATATGGTCTCTTTTCCGACGGCATTCTTCTACTCTATGAAGATTTTGTGTTTGAATACTCCTTCGTCTTCGCGTGCCATAGTTACGTGTCGCATGGTCAAGGCAGATGCTATAATACGTGAAGATTAAGAAAAACCACCAATGGTCCAACGAGCGAGGTACTTCAATAAAATACCATGACACAAACGCTTGCGCCGCATACAAATCATTCAAAATGTCACTGACAAACGACGAATGCTTTACCCACACAGGGATAACGTGCAAGGTCATGGTCATTGCGTGAAAAGCTAAGTGATGACATGCTCTGAAGCTTTCAGGAGAACACGCAACGCTGCAGATGACCGACTGACGGAGTGAAGGAATGTGACAAAGATAGCCCTCTCACCCCACCGTACATACACATCCAAACGAGTCTTTCTGCTTGATCCAAAGTTTAACGGAATGAATCTAGCCTTGCATGCTGCCTAATCACATAGTAATAGCTGTTAGTGCACCTCACAGGTATTACTATGAAATAAAACACAGGTGAAATAAAACATTAAAATAGAAAATAGACTACGTTCTTGTAGAGCTGTCCTGCACAGAAAGAGACCAGCCGTGTAATACCTTTCATAATTTATCAAGGGATGCTTGTCAGGATAAATGATTGTCAAGATAAGCAAGGCAGTATAGTGGTGTCCTACGCGAGGAACCCGGCGCCGGCGAGCGTACAGACATGCGGCCCTCGAAGGTGCGTCGGTCGCACGCGTACTTGCATGCACCTTTTTCCAATGATTGGTGATCTCCCTGTCGAGGGCTTATCGGCGATCGGCCGTTTATGATGTGGCAATCTTATCTTTTATGGAGGTGACTTCTCATTTCACGTCGCCACATTTCATCGTTGCCTTATGAATGCACGGTCGTCGTGGTTGCCTGCAGCAACTCAAGTGTTGCACTGCTAAGCACGGGGATGAATGGCCCATTTCCTGAAATGAGGGAGCATTCCGCAATGAGAAAGAAAGAAAGAAAGAAGAAAGAAAGAAAGAGAGAAAGAAAGAAAGAAAGAAAGAAGGAAAGAAAGAAAGAAATAAAGAAAGGCCGGGCAGACACACGCCAAACTTCGCATGCCCCCCTTTTCCCTTTAAGGGAAGGGCTCAATCTCTTTTTCACAACATTCGCGCCCTAGTTTCTGGTAGATAGTAACGAAGTCATTGGCTTTATAGCTGCGCAAATGAATAAGTTCCGCGTCATCCTGTGAGGGAACAAGGAGTCCTAAAAATAAGCGATACTATATCTGGGTGGATAAATTACGTGAAAAAAAAAACTGAACACAGGATACGGGAGAATTTAAAGAAAAACAAATATGGCAACTCTCACTAGTTGTGTCAAGCCTGAAGGAAGAGGGAAGCTGGGTGGTCTTCCCTGTTTCTCTTTATTTTGTTATTTGTTTCGCCTCTGTGCTTCTCTTTCTCTCTGTTTCTTGTATCTCCTTTTGTATCTGTTTCTTTCCATTTCTTTTTTTTTTCTCTATCTATTTCTCTATATCGCTCCTTCTGTGTTTAATTATTATCTATCTTCCCTTTCTATCTTCTCTGTCTTTCAATGTTTCTTTCTATCTCTATCTCTCCCTCTCTCTCTTCCTCTGTTTCTCTTCATTTCTCTCTTTCTTTCTTTTTTGGTCGTGCTCTCTCCTTTTTTCTAACACTTTTTCGTGTGTGTTTTTTTCCCTAAGCGGCGGCCGCATTTTCGATGGAGGCGAAAATGCTTGAGACCCGTGTACCTAGATTAAGGTGCAGGTTAAAGAACCCCAGGTGGTCGAAATTTCATGAGGCCTCCATTACGGCGTCTCCCATAATCATATCGTGGTGTTGGGACGTTAAATCCCAAACAATTATTATATTTCTTTCCCTTTCCCGATCTTCTTGTGTCTTTCTCTGTCTTTCTGTCGGTTTATGTCTTTATTCCCTTATTTCTCTTCTTTTTTCCCTCTTTCTGTCTATTGTGGCGAAGCAATTGGTACTGTTTAACGGTTGCGCTCTCCAGCGGCTCCTAGGGGGTCGTCCTCTTCTAAAGGCCGCTCGCGCTCGGAGCCCGTGCCTTTGCCTTGACTGTCGCCATAGCTCATTGTCGCCGAGTGCTGTCCAATAAACAGCTTAACAAATTGGTGGAGAGTGCTGTGCTCCCATTCGATGCCCCTGGAGCTTCGTTCCCGTACTCTGCCCTCTACCATGCCCCAAGACGCCGCTCAGCAAACGCCGCCTCCCACACCGACCACATGTCCCGGTGTCCCACGCATCCGCGATCCACCTATCTTCACTGGCGCCGATGGCACCGACGTGGAGGACTGGCTCACCATTTACGAGCGCGTGAGCGTACCCAACAAATGGGACGAAGCAGGCAAGTTGAGCAACTTGGTCTTCTACCTCGCGGGAGTAGCAAGCTTGTGGTACAACAACCACGCGTCCGATTTTGCGACTTGGTCGGATTTCAAGACCGCCGTCATCAACGTTTTCGGCCGCCCTGCAGTTCGTAAGCTGCAAGCAGAACAGCGCTTACGCGAACGAGCTCAGCGGGCCGGTGAATCTTTCACCAGTTATATCGAAGACGTCCTGGACTTGTGTAAGAAAGCCAACGGCACCACGTCCGAGGGTGACAAGATCCGGAACATTATGAAGGGCATTGACGACGATGCCTTCACCATGTTGCTCGCCAAAAACCCTTCCACCGTGGCCGAGGTCATAACACTGTGCCAGAGCTACGAGGAGCTCCGCCGGCAACGTTCGATGACCCGCCGCTCTCCATCACGCGACGACGAGCTTGCTGGCTTGGCGGCCATACCTGACCAGGCCACGCTGCTGGCAGAAGTGAAGGCATTCGTGCGCGAGGAAATCGCACGGCAGTTCTCTCTCCTGGCCTTCGCCCACCCGCCGCACATTCAACAGTCGTCGACGACCCTTCTTCCTCCCCTCCGACGAGCAATTGAGCAGGAAATTGCCGAGGTGATGCCTGAGTACCACCAGCAACCTCCGACTCTTGCGCCACAGAGTTACGCTCAAGTTGTCGCCAGGACGCACCAGGCAATCCCTGCGGTTGCTCCATTGAGCTACGCCGAAGCCGCCGCTAGACCTCCGTCCTTCGAAGCGGGCGTGCCGGCTCCGTATGCTGCCGTCATCCCTAGGCCCCGACTGCAACCCACCATGCAGTCGTTTGAGCAGCCGCCCCGTCAATCGCATCCTGCGACATCGGCGGGACCTGCCCCGGCGAACCGATGGCGCACACCCGACAATCGGCCCATCTGTTTTGCATGCGGTTATGCCGGTCACGTGGCACGTTACTGCCATCGAGTGCAGCCGCCTCGAGTCGCGTCACCCACCACCAGCCAGTCCAGCCGTGCATTCTACGACCCGCCTATGTCACCGACGTCACGCCCAGCTCCATCCATTCGCCGCTCTCCGTCTCCACGGCGTCGCTCACTCTCACCAATGCGGCCACGTTCTGTCGCACGAGAGCAGGAAAACTAGTCGTCGCAGTCCACGAGGCAAGGGCTGCGACGCTATCGAACTGTAAAAGCCCTCAGCGAAGTCCATCGAATGTCATAGACGTGTTTGTGGACGGTGTGCGCGCATCTGCCCTTATCGACACTGGAGCCGCCGTATCCGTTATGGACGCAAAATTTAGCCGCTTACTCCGAAAAGTGACGACGCCACTTTCTGGGATGTCCCTCCGTACCGCCAGCTCCCAGAGTATTAGGCCTACAGCAGTATGCACTTCTCGCGTCGTCATCCAGGACGTTCTGTACGACGTCGAGTTCATCATAATTGCTCCATGCTCCCACGACGTCATCCTGGGATGGGATTTTCTCTCCCGCCACGACGCCATAATTCACTGCGCACCAGCCGCCCTCGAACTCTCACCGTTCTCACACTTGACGCCGGCAGACAGTCCATCGGCATGCACCAAGATCCTCGTCAAAGACGATACCAAAGTTTCCCCAAGCTCGTCGACGGCCGTGCCAGTTTACTGCGCCGGTCTCTGCGACACCATTGCACTCCTTTCGCCATCTGACCGCGTTCGCACTAGGAAAGGGTTGCTGGTACCTTTCGCGACCGTGAAAGTCACTCAGGGTAGCACCGCTATTTTTGTTACCAACCCATCCCCGCACATTGTTACGTTGGTGCGAGGGGAATGTCTCGGCAGAGTGGAGCCCCTGGAAGACGCACAAGTTCTGGACGCACCCGATGACTCGCACTGCACCAGTTCCCGTACCATCAGTGCCGTGTCCACGTCTGATTCATCACCCGCGGATGTATTTGGTCCCGCCATTGCTGACAACCTTACGTCGGTCCAGCGTTCCCAGCTTCTGTGCCTGTTGGAAGAATTTCGTTCTTCTTTCGATGTCGGGCAAACTTCTCTCGGCCGCACGTCCGCTGTTACGCATCGCATCGACACCGACGCCCAACCGCCACTGCGGCAACGTCCATATCGCGTGTCTCCCACAGAACGACGGGTAATTAATGAGCAAGTCGACGATATGCTTCGACGCGACGTTATTCGACCCTCGGACAGCCCATGGGCGTCTCCTGTTGTTCTCGTTGCCAAGAAGGACGGTTCTGTGCGGTTCTGTGTGGACTATCGAAGGCTCAACAAGATCACTCGGAAGGATGTCTATCTGCTGCCGCGCATCGACGACGCGATTGACAGCCTCCAAGGAGCAGAATACTTTTCATCTCTCGATTTGCGCTCGGGGTACTGGCAAGTACCCATGGCTGATGATGCTCGACCGAAGACTGCCTTTGTCACGCCCGACGGCTTGTACGAGTTCAACGTCATGCCGTTTGGTCTGTGCAATGCGCCCGCGACCTTCGAGCGCATGATGGACACCGTTCTGCGCAACTTGAAATGGCACACGTGCTTGTGTTACCTGGACGACGTCGTCGTTTTTGCTCCGGACTTCTCCACGCATCTTCAACGTCTGCGGCATGTTCTGACGCGTTTGAGCAACGCCGGCCTCCAACTGAATCTGAAGTGCCGATTTGCAGCACGGCAGCTGACAATCCTAGGCTACGTCGTGTCCAAGGACGGAATCCTTCCCGATCCGGCCAAGCTTCGGGCCGTGGCCGAATTTCCCAAACCCACGTCCGTCAAGGAACTGCGCAGTTTCGTCGGACTGTGCTCATATTTTCGACGTTTCATACGCAACTTTGCCACCATCATATTGCCGCTGACGAAGCTCCTTGGGAGTAACGGGCCCCTACATTCGTGGTCGTCCGAATGCGACGACGCGTTCGCCAAGCTCCGTCGTTTGTTGACGTCTCCTCCCATACTATGTCACTACGACCTTACGGCCCCAACGGAGGTGCACACGGACGCGAGCGGTGTAGGCCTCGGCGCTGTTCTTGCGCAGCGCAAACCAGGGTTCCCCGAATATGTCGTAGCATACGCAAGTCGTACGCTTACTAGAGCCGAGACCAATTACACCGTCACGGAAAAAGAGTGCCTGGCGATCATCTGGGCTCTTACAAAATTCCGACCTTATTTGTATGGTCGCCCATTTGATGTCGTCACCGATCATCATGCACTATGCTGGCTGTCGTCATTGAAGGATCCCTCGGGCCGTCTCGCCCGCTGGGCACTTCGCCTGCAAGACTACGACATCCGCGTGCTGTACCGCAACGGACGCCAGCATGCTGACGCCGACGCCCTCTCGCGCTCCCCCTTGCCTGACGACAATGCCTCCTGCTCAGTATCTCTCAGTATTGCTGTTTCTTCTATCGATGTTCACACCATCGCTACCGAGCAGCGCAAGCATAAGTGGATCGCCTCGCTGATAGACTTGCTCACTGATCCGTCGGCAACACCAACCACTCGCACGTTGCGTCGTCAAGCCCACCATTTCGCCATTCGTGACGACCTACTGCACCGACGCAATTACAACGCCGACGGCCGCCAGTGGCTACTTGTGATACCCCGAAGTCTGCGTGCTGAAATATGCGAGTCCTTCCACTCTGATCCGCAATGCGCGCACTCTGGGGTATCCGAAACTTACCAGCGCATTCGACAACGATAATTCTGGCGAGGGATGTACCGCTACGTGCAGAAATTCGTCCGCTCCTGCCTCGATTGCCAACGCAGAAAACCTTCAACGCACGTGTCACCAGTCGGTCTACAACCATTACCTTGCCCTAACCGTCCGTTTGGGCGCGTGGGCATCGATTTATATGGACCACTTCCTCTGACGTCAGCTGGTAACCGTTGGGCCATCGTCGCCGTCGACCATCTAACGCGATACGCCGAAACCGCAGCCCTCCCAGCGGCTACAGCGCGCGATGTTGCCTCCTTCCTGCTACACCGATTCATGCTGCGTCACGGTCCACTCCAGGAGCTTCTCAGCGATCGAGGCCGTGTCTTCTTGTCGGAGGTTGTCGGAGGTCGTCGAAGCCATTCTCAAAGAGTGCCATGCTGTTCACCGCAAAACTACTGCTTACCACCCGCAGACGAATGGCCTAACCGAACGCTTTAACCGCACGCTCGGCGACATGCTCTCAATGTACGTCGCCGCCGATCACACAAATTGGGATGCCATTCTGCCCTTCGTCACCTACGCCTATAATACCGCCCCTCAAAGCACTACTGGTTTTTCACCCTTTTTCCTGTTGTACGGAAGGCACCCGTCGCACACCATTGACACGATACTACCCTACAAGCCGGATCCATCTGAGTGTGCGCCTATTTCTGACACAGCCAGGCTTGCTGAGGAGTGTCGCGAGCTTGCAAAGTCGTTTACAACGCACGAACAAGAGCGGCAGAAGAGCCTTCGCGGTGGCACCACCAGTTCTGAGTCCACGTTCCTCCTCGGAGCGCTCGTATGGCTCTCGGTCCCTACCACTGCAACTGGTCTCTCGTCAAAACTACTGCCGAAATACGAAGGCCCCTACCGGGTCGTCGAGCGAACATCCCCGGTCAACTACCTGATCGAACCCATCGAACCAGCTTCGGACATGCGCCGTCGAGGGCGCGACATAGTCAACGTGGAGCGCCTCAAAGCCTACTATGACCCACTCATAGTGACGAGCTGTTAGGTCGCCGGACGGCTCCCTTTTCGTGCCCGGGGTAATTGTGGCGAAGCAATTGGTACTGTTTAACGGTTGCGCTCTCCAGCGGCTCCTAGTGGGTCGTCCTCTTCTAAAGGCCGCTCGCGCTCGGAGCCCGTGCCTTTGCCTTGACTGTCGCCATAGTTCATTGTCGCCGAGTGCTGTCCAATAAACAGCTTAACACTATTGCTTTCTTTCTCTCTCTCTATTTTCTCTTTCTATTTCATTCTATGTCCTTGTTTCTCTCTCTCTCTCCTTCGCGTATTACACGTGCTCCACTTAGCCGATCTATATAGAGAGAGGGGGAAGCAAGGAAAGACAGGGAGGTTCGCCGATCAGTGTTTTTGTTTAACGCTCGCACCTGCTGTACTGGGTTATAGGGCTTGCCCAATTCCTGTGGCGCATGCGAACGTGTGGTTTTCTGCGAACAGCAAACTTTTTACGGCCAGCTTAAGCAGCTCCGCTCTGAAAATTGTCTTTGATACACTACTTTTTTCACTTAGAAGTCATTTATTGAGATGTGTTAAAAATGTTTCTTTTAACAATTTCCCAAGGCAACATAAAGTGGTTAGACTTAAAGAACGACGTAAGGTATGAATCTAAATCACAATCTTTCGATCAAAAGGGTTTTTATCAAAATTCAACGAGTTAGCATTTTCAAAGTTCGATAAAGAGTATGCGTTATTTTTATGGTTCGCATGTGACTGTTACGTGAAGGGTCTTTCTTATTTAGTTGGCTCCAACGGCATTGCCGTTACAGTTTCCCGATGGCCAATTGAGCGCACAACACTCCTAATCATCTCCATTTTCACTTAACCCTCAAAAACCAACCTTCCTTCCCCATCACGGGACGGCTGCATGCTCTGTCATAGTGTGTGCGTCATAAATCCTCAGCCATGTTTTTTTTTTTCTAAACACACATGGGCGTAGTGTGGCTGCAACGCTTATTGCTGTCATTTGGTGAGGAGCTTTTATGTTCCTCTAGAACACCTAAAAACATAGCCTCTTTCGCCAATGCATTCTTCCTCTGTATTCAGACCTGCTTCTTCGATTCCCGTTAATCTCCGTGTGCCATACGTACGCGCCGTATGGTCAAGAAAGACAATAAAATGCGTTAAAATGAATACGTATTCATCAATAAAATGAAAACAATTCGATGTAATGAATACTTCTTCATTTCTTTTAGCATTGAAATAATACGGCATTTGGTTTACTGGGACATTTTGTTTCCGGTCCAGTGAAATCCGAATTAACGAGCTTTTACTGTATAGCGTTTTTTCCCCCTCAGAACCGTCTCAAGTAGCGGCGTCAATGAAAGTGAAAGAACAATCACCCTTTCCATAAGTGAGATCCCAGTGACGGATAGGGTGATTTTTCGCCCACTTTATTTCAATAGACGTCGTTATTACTACACTACAGTTAAAGACAGCAGTTAATGGCCCCTATGCTTTCTCTCGCCTAACTGTTTGTTGCAAACATTTGGCTGGGTCTACCAAGGAAACAAGCCCTAGAATAAATTACCGTTTCTTTCCCACAAGCAAGAGTATTTTCATGGTCGAAACCAGGAACCGTTCACAGAACCTAATAGCCACGCCAGTGCTTGAAACTGCCTCGGCAAAATGTCCTATACAAGCGTCTTGTCGGGACACTGCTTATCGCTATCCGCTCTGTTCTTTTATAAACATTACCAATGCATACCTATCACTCCGCAAGCTGTAGTCAAGCGTTGCACGAAATCGCGGACGACCGCCACTTATAAAACACATACAACATCGTTTCGTAGCGTGCACTTTATTGCGATAAAACAGGCGTCTCCGCTCTAACCTGAGGGCCGACGTGACGTCGGACCATGATCTAGCCTTTATGCGCCAGTGTAGTCGACGTGCCTGGCCTGCCCACAATATGGGCACAACTATTCCATTTACACAACGACGCCAACCCACCTCGTAACGCTTGGCGCAAACCTAAAAATTCCGCATAGGCTGCCACTTGCGGCCTGCTTCAAATGAAATGGATTCCCAGTATGCGTGGTATCTGTGGGAATTTTTCTTGCCGGCCAGAAATGATATGAACATAGCGCAGACTGCATACCTTGTACACTCTTGTCTAGATTAAGGCGAAAGCATTTATTGTCTTATACTGGCGGCGTCCGTCGTCCGTCCGTGCCCTGGAACGGTGCCAGTTGTGGTCCCTCCCCCTCACTCTCTCTCTCAGCAATCACGTGAGGGCACAGCAAATAGCAACAGTTGCGCGTTGCTCCTTCCAATGCGCGTTGCGCAACTGTCGCGCAAGGCGGCGGCGTCGTCCAGCGGCGGCTCCCGTCCGTCAACGCGCAAAAGCTGCGCGTTGCCCCTTTCAACGCACGTTGCGCACCGCGGCGGCGCCGCCTTCATGCTCTCAGAAATCACGTGATGGCACGGAGGCGCGCGCGACAACGCTCCTTCGTCAGACGTCTCGTTGCAGCAATCGAGTTGGTCTGATGGCTCTAAAGCGGCCCGCCCTTACAAAAATGGGATTACACAGTCTAAATACTGTCTAAACTCATTTTTAGACAGTCTATAGACTGTCTACATACATTTTTGTGCGGGCAGTGATGGTTTCATGGCAAGCGCTTCGGAGAAGGGACCGAAGAATGTGGATTGCCCTGATACCATGGCATAGTCAGTCGAATGGCCACAGGCTTTCGCCGAACACACTTTGGAATTTAGAAAGTGTCCTTGAATTTTCGATGCAAGTTTCTTCTAAAAAGCAGGGCAGCTCACCTCACATTGGCTGGCACCGGTGGAAGGCTAGTGCGGGTCTTGCGCGACTTGCTGTGCGTACGCGCTGCCGCTCTTCATCAGACCGAGGAATTCTGATTACTCCGGTTGTCAGCCTTTAGTGAAAGCGAAGGCAAAACCGCGAACGTCCGGCACGTGCGGTGCTAACCGGCGCGTGCGCATTTAGTGTCGCGAAAGTGCAGAAACCAAGAAAGCATGCAGCGATCCTTATCGTTTTAGGTCACATGGGGGCAGCGCTGCAGCCTCGATATAAAAGAAAATGATAAACAAATACAGGGACCACCATTTGCCAGACGATTCAGTATTAGATGCATGTGTATGTTGCCGTCCAGGAGATGGCTCCACTGCTGGCATTGCGTTCCATCAAATATGTCATGCTCGTAACGACATGTGGCCGTACATTCAAACCCGAAACGTATACGTAGCAATTTGCTTGGTTGTCCAGGCAACATTGGCAACTCAACACACTCAACGGCAAAATTTCGAAACAGCTTGAAGAGCCGCATTCCTTAAGAACACACGGAAAGAGGGAAAATATTCGTATGGTAATCCTTATCTCAAAGGAAGCACAACTTCTTGGTGATCCTAGCTGTAGTCAAGCGCGTGGCCACGTTCCAAGTTATCTATATTGCACAATATTATTCAATCGAAACTTCTTAAGACACCCATAAATGCACTTTTTACACACAAAATAAAACAGGCTTTTTTTTGTTGCTGTCGATCCGCCGAGCGCCGACTTCGTTTCCGTTCAAGGAAAGAAAGAAAGAAAGAAAGAAAGGAACAAAGAAAGAGATAAAGAAAGAAAGAAAGAAGGAAAGAAAGAAAGAAAGAAAGAAAGAAAGAAAGAAAGAAAGAAAGAAAGAAAGAAAGAAAGAAAGAAAGAAAGAAATGCGGGCAGTTTGCACTAACTCGCGCCAAGCTTGGCACAACGAAGCACGGGCCCGTCGCCGCTCGTACTCCGCGTCGATCGACACGTCTAGCTTAGAGATGCGCGGCTTCCTCTTTGGCAGTACGCACTTTCTTAAGAGGCGCCGTGCTTCTCTAGACACGATCGGGCGCGGCCAGGCTATGCACTATGGAGCGGAGGCTGTGCGCGATGTCTCCGATGGTGGGCGTGGCTTAGCTACTGAGCATACGCGGCTTGGCCAGGTGCTGCGGTATCTGGTCGCTAGACGACGCAAAGCTTGCTTCCTTTTATTGCGATAGCAATTATATGGACAGTCTCGGCTGGAAAATGTCCGTCCCCGTCGCCGTCATGCACCGTATATGTACAAGTATGTATATATATATAAAAGCCCCAAAGAAAAATAATTCAGAAAAATGCTTCCGAAGCGCGGAATCGAACCAGGGACCTCTTGCTCCGCAGCGAGTGGCGCTACCCACTACGCCACGGAACGCAGGTGCTCCGCACAGCTAACGGCGAGCGTTATATACACACCCTTTGCAGCTGGACGGACTCAGAGATGGCCGGCGCTCATAAGCGTTTCTTCATTACCAGCGAGATGGCGCTAGGAGCGCGACGAGCGCATTTAAATGTCGTCGGCGAGCTCGCTCGCTTCTTCTTATATTTGCGCAAGGAGAACCTTGGCCTTCCGCTGTCTGCTCGCGCGGTTTTCTCGTGGTGAGGGCAAGAGGGATGTTTCAAGCTTTAACCGTGATGTCCGCGCTCATGTTACGGAGCGCCGCTAAACGACGCCGCTAAACGAACAAACAGAAGATGACCGCGAACTATCAAGTGTCACAGCTCGACACTTGAAGCACGCTAGTTTCCTTCGCTGCTTCGGCCGCCTTTGTAACAATAGCGCTGTTCAAACTGAGAGTATCATTGGCGAGCCTCACTTCGTATAGCATTAGTTTCTTGCTATCGCATTCATTGCTTCGCCCTTGCGGCGAAACTGTGATTTTTTTGTTTCTATCTTTTTTTTTCTCTCTACTTATTTCGCTCTCTTTCGTTGATGTTCTCTTTGTGTCTCGTTTTTGTAGGGTTAGCTACATTGGCCTAGCCGAGCCAGTTTCACGTGCCTCCTCAAGAGCCGTGCTGCGCCTGCACGAGGATCAGTGACGTCACGAATCTGGCACACCGGAGCCGGCCACTCCCATGCGCTCCCCCGCAGCCGCCCGCTACTGGCCGCCGCCGGTCTGCGTTTTCCAGAGGAGTGACGTCGTAGCCATGGCAGATGTACTGGCGCCAGCGCGCGCGCAGCTATTCGCCTTCACTGGGCAGTCGCCGTCTGACACTACGCTGGACCCCCTTGATAGCACCTATGACTGGCGTTTGCCTGTGTGGTATAGCCATGGACAAGGAGAGGCAAATGCTGCTCAACGGCGCAGAAGAGCGGAGATGCTTAACTCATCGAATCCAGAAGTAGTTGCCTGGCAAAATAAATATACATGTGCCACATAATACATATACCGTGTCTGTGTCATTGGAGCAGCAGTAAGCATGATAATCAAGCTGATCCTAGACAACCAGGAAAGCTAACAATAATCAGCTGGACCTTTGCTAAAGCTACGTGATCCTGGCATAGCCGAGCTAAGCCACTGCAACATTTTTTGTCCGCGTTTCTTTCGCTCTACTTCTCTCTTTCTCATTCTTTCTGTGCTACGCTTTACTCTCTCCCCTCCTCCTTTCCCTCTTCATCACTATCACATGTCCTCCTAACGTTCACTTCTCTTTGCCTTGCTACCATGGGCGTGCCCCGATGTGGGCAGGAAGCGGCCGCCCCCCCCCCAAGTCCGCAAAGAAGAGGAGAGGGGAGCGCAAAGTCTGCCCCATACATTGACTTAATAGTGAGGGGAGCGCCGCGATGAACCTTCGCCCCCCTTCCCCCTGCGCACGCCTATGCTTGCTACACTATACAAAGCTATGCTATGATCCGCTAGTCTGCCTGGATAGCCGATTGGTTAGGACGCTCGGCTTCGGATTGAGGTGCGCAGGTTCGAATCCAGCCTCGTGACGAACCTTTTCTACGGCAAGAATTTTTTTCTTTCTCTACCTTTAGATCTTTCTTTCTGTCTCTCTGTTATTCTTTCTTCCTTTCTTTCTTTTCTTCTTTATTTCTTTCTTCCTTTCTTTCTTTTCTATTTCTTTCTTTATTTCTTTCTTTCTCTCTCTGTACTTGTTCTCAGTGTTATTACAGGCCACGCGGTGGCAGTGAGTAGTAGGATTTGCCTGTATTCTGTGGCACATACCCGTTCATGATCTTGATAGTTGTCGGGCACGGCCGCACATTTCAAGCCGAGCTAGAACAGCGTCGCTGTTAAAAGAAAGAAAGAAAAAATCGGCAGATCGCACGCGTTCTGGGAATCGGTTTCATGCGAAGCAGTCAGCAAGTACTTCTATGCTGTACTTTATGGCTTTGAGCCAAGCGTCACGAGTAGGATCAACGTGCTTTTGTAAGTGTAAGATATGTGCACATCGTGGGCTTACCAGGCACGTCGACAGCACTGGCGTTTAAAGGGTAACTTTTGGTGCCACTTAACGTCAGCCCTCACGTTAGAGTACATACGTCAGTATTATCGAAACGAAGTGCACTTTATGGTGCAATCATGTGAATATCACACGTAACTTTCGTAATCTATTCTTCCGGGGTCGAGCAATGCTTCAATATATCTTGCTGAATCATAGGAATACAAATGTAATGCTTATTAGACTGCTATAAAAGCGAAGCCAACACCGGCACCACAGACTTTAATCTGATATGACACCTGTATCGTAGGAGTACATATGTAGCGTTTATTGCTTTCTTGTAAAATTATATAGCCAGGACCACGAACATAGTTGACGTTGCACCGTCATTACGCCTTCATAGGCTGTTTTTTCAAAGCAGCTTATAGGACTGGCGTGAGTTTGTGGTAGAATACCTGATTGCCACGCAAAATGCTTGGGTTCGATTCCTGCTGGGATCCTAATTCTTACCCTTTCCATTCGTCGAGTCAACGCGGCCGATGTCGGTTTTTTTAGCGCTCTCTCACTTAAATTACGAATGTTTGTTCTCGCCGTTCCTGGTAGATATAAACTGTCAATCACCTGTGGCGCATACCCGTACACTGCGGCCCGTGGTAAACGGGTATGTGCCACACGTATCTGGAGGAAAGGGTTTGACGACGTACGCGACAGGATTTTCACGTTATTCATGTCATAACCCGACCGTCATATTCGTCCAATTTTCTTACCCTCCCATGCCAATATTGGTCTACATTAAGTTAAGGACGCGATCACGAGGGCGGATAGATAGATAGATAGTGTAGCATAGCCATGGCGTGCGCATAGCAGCGCCGGACCAGCAATGTATCAACGTAGTCAGCAGAATGAAAAGAACGTTTATTGAAAAGTGTAGAACGTATTTATAGGCAGCACAGTGTAGACAGATAACGATGCACACGTGGTAGTAGCAATAGTCCGATGTGGTGCAGGCGGCCAGCTGAGGCGTCCCAGGTGCGCGCGCACACACACACAGACCACGTGAAGACACAACATTCCTTCCCCCTTAGAAGTGAAAGCGTTGTACTGGCTTGCGTTCTCTTGTAGAACGCCTGAGGGCTTGTGGGGCGACACCGGTATTCATCGGGACCGCCGCGATCTTTGGTGATGCACGTTGTGCAGAACTAGCATCATTAGGGAGGAACCCAGAAGACAGGCCGTCCTCCGTGCTTACCGCTACCGGAGGCGATCGTTCTGTTGCTTGGTCTTGCTCGCTGCAACTTGTGGCAGTTGTTGGTGTCTGATCACTTCGCGAGTCCTGTCGCGGGCGAAGCTGATCTACATGCCGTTGGACGACCCCGTCCGAAGTGTCCACGGTCACCATTCTCGCTCCAGACGTCGCCTTCACATTGCCAGGCGTCCATTTGCTCCCTGCACCATAATTGCGGGCGTATACGTCACTTCCTGGTAGCGGCAGCCACTCCTCTTGGTCTTTATTTGATCCTGTAAGGGCTGGAGGAAAACATGTGTCCAACCGTGAGCGTATTTGGTAACCTAAGAGTAACTCTGCTGGGGATTTACCGCACTTTTGTGGCGTCCTCCGATAGTTAAACAGCAAGCGTATCAGATTCTCCTCCAGCTTCCCTCTCCTCATTTTTCGAAGGCCATCTTTGATAGTCCGCACTGCCCTTTCCGCTGCACCATTAGACTGGGGGTGGTAGGGAGCACATCGGAGGTGCACTATGTTGTTGTTTGCCACGAATTCCTCAAAATCATGGCTGGAAAACTGAGTCCCGTTGTCGGAAACGATTGTGCGTGGTATCCCAAACCTGCTGAAAATGCCACGCAAACAGTTTATGGTAGTTTCCGTTGAAGCATGTGACAGAGGTACGGCTTCGAGCCATTTCGTGTGGGCGTCAACTACGACGAGTATCATTTTGCCGCAGATCGGCCCCGCGTAGTCAATGTGAATGCGGGACCACCTTTCGCCGGTTTCAGGCCACTTGACAACGGGCGCCGCGGTTGGCATCGGTAAATTTTGAACACAATTCTGGCACTGAGCAGACACCTCTTCAATATTTCTGTCTAGGCCTGGCCACCAAAACAAAGAGCGCGCGACAGATTTCATTGCCGGCGAACCCTGGTGAGTCTCATGTAAAAGCTGGAGCACTTGTACTCTTGCTTCGGCTGGTATTATGACCCTATTGCCCCAGTAAACAAGGTCATGTGCAACGGACAGCTCTAGCTTACGGTCAAAAAATGGCAGTATGTCCCTTGCCAGCCCATTTGCGTGTCTAGGCCATCCATGTAGTATGTATCGTTTGACTTCTACCAGGACAGGATCTGACGCGGTGAAAGCCTTCAGCTCACGCGTTGTCACGGCACCCCCTTCCAGCTGGTTTAGCGAGAGTACATATTCGAGTGGCTCACCGTCGTCGTCAGTTTCCGTAGTCTGCAGCGGCAGTCGGCTTAGGGCATCCGCATTCAGCATCTGTCGTCCTGGGGCGTACTGCAGCTGGTACCGGTAGGCCCCCAGCTGAAGCGCCCATCGTTGTATCCGGGCAGCGGCCATGGGGGGCGTCTGCCTGTCTGACCTCAACAGGCCCAGCAACGGCTGGTGGTCAGTCACCAAGGTAAATTCCCGACCTAGAAGGTAGTCGCGGAATTTAGTTACGCCAAATACCAGTGCCAGTGCCTCTCGCTCGAGCTGTGAATAGTTGCGCTCTGCCTGTGTTAACGTACGCGAGCGAAACCCGATCGGCCTGTGAGCGTTACCGATCGTGTGAAACAAGACCGCGCCCACTCCGTATGGAGACGCGTCGCACTCAAGTTTTAGTTCCTTCGAAGGGTCAAAATGGACGAGAACCTTGGCTGCTTTGAGGCTTTGCTTAGCAACCTTAAACGCAAGTTCTTGAGGCTGTTCCCAGTGCCAGCGCGCATTCTTTTCCAGCAGCTGATACAAAGGAAAAAGTGTGGTAGACATGTTCGGCAGAAACCTCGCGTAAAACGTAATCATTCCCAAAAAAGAACGCAGTTCGGTGACGTTACGGGGGCTCTGTGCCTGCATGATAGCGTCGAGGTTTTTCTCTGTCGGATGAAGCCCATCGCGATCGATGCGATGCCCGAGATAGGTAACTGCTGGGCTGCGCAGCTTGCACTTATCGTGTCTCAACTTTACGCCTCTCTCTCGAAAACGCTCCAAAACGTTTTTCAGCCTTTCGCCACTGTCGCTTGATTTTTCAGAAATGAGCACGTCGTCAAGATAAGCTTGTGCACCCACAAGACCAGCTAGCACCTCATCCATTTTTCTTTGGAATATCGCGGGTGCAGAGGCTATACCGAAAGGCAGTCGGTTGTAGCAAAAAAGCCCTTTTGGTGTGTTAATGACGCAAATTTTCTTTGCAGAATCATCCAGTACCACTTGATTGTATGCGTCCCGTAAATCCAGAGTGCTGAAACAATCCCCATCGTGTAGTTGCGCAAACATATCTTCAATGATGGGCAAGGGGTATTGTTCAGTGGCGCATGCGGGGTTCACTGTGGCCTTGAAATCACCGCAGATTCTCACTGCGCCGTCTTTCTTAAGAACTACGACTATAGGCGACGCCCATTCCGAGTGTGCCACCGGTGATAACACGCCCAAGGAAACTAACCGATCAAGTTCAAGTGACACGCGGTCGCGTAACGCATATGGAACGGGTCTGGACTTACAGAACTTAGGTACGGCGCCTTCCTTTAGGTGCAGACTGACCGGAGGGCCTGTGATGAGCCCCAGTTCCTCGGAAAACACGTCGTGGAAGTCGTTGAATATGCTGTTCACACTGGACTTGCCCGTTTGTTCGGTGGGCTCCAAGACTCCTGCAACGCAAACCACCGGAACACCAGCGACGTTCAGCAGCTGAATTAAATCTCGACCGCAGAGGCTTGGTCCCGCACAGTCCAACACGGTCAGCGCGCACTCCACCGTCGCTCCCTTATGTGAAACACTGAGCGCAAGCTCCCCAAGCACTGGCAGTCGTCCTGAGTAGCAGGATAATTTCACACTGGATGGTCTCAGTTTCGGCCATTGGTCGCGGTGCTTCTCGTACAGTTGACGTGGGATGACACAAACGGGCGATCCAGTATCGACTTCCATGGTAAGCTGCACACCACACCAAGAGAACGTCCGGCGAATTGGGGGTACCAGACAGCTCTTCCGTTCCGAGGCCAAGGTCCAGATGTGCGCTGCTTCGTGTTCGTCGTCTGTCGAACCTTCCGTCCCCGTGAGAATGTTGGTTTGTGCCCTGCTTGCTATTCCTTGCTCGCGAGCACCGCGGCTTCGGCATTTCCTTGCAAGGTGACCGCGTCCTCCACAGCGATAACAGCGAGCGTTAGACCAGGTGCAACCGGTCTCATTGTGCTTTGCACTACCGCATCTTGAGCATTCTTGACGTGCAGCACTCCGCCTCTCGTCTTGCGGTGTATTCTGCGGATACGCTTCTACTTTCAACACTGGTGCCAAGGCCGATCCGTTCATGTTTTTCACGCCACTATCTGCAGCTTCAGCTGAGAGGACCATCGCTTCAGCGTCTTCTAATGTTAATTCCTGCTTCGCAAGTAGCTGCTTCTGCAGTGCCCTTGACCGGACACCACACACAATGCGATCTCGTAGCATGCGATTTAAAGCACTGCCAAAATTGCAATTATCAGCGATTCGGCGAATGTCGACTAGAAATTCATTAATGGGCTCCCCCTCCGCTTGACACCGACTGAAAAACTTGTAACTTTCTGTGATTTCGTGTCGCTTGGGATCGTAGTGCTCACTCAACACTGCCACGACTTCTTCATAAGTCAGCGCATTCGGCTTGCGTGGAGCCACTTTCCCTGCCAGTACTTGTATCGTGTGCGTGCTTAAGGCAGCCACCAGCAATGCTCTTTTCTTAGTCGAGTCTTCAATGGCATTCGCTTCGAAGTATGCTTCGACTTTAATAAGGTATGGCGTCCACTTATCTTTGCCTTCTTCGAAGTCCGGAAGCTGGTGGTGAGCCATGATCGCCTTGGTTGCTCGGTTTTTCGTAGTGTCAAGTTCAGGGTCGTCTTTCACTGCATGGGTGGTGTACATCTTCGTCGCCACTGTAGCATAGCCATGGCGTGCGCATAGCAGCGCCGGACCAGCAATGTATCAACGTAGTCAGCAGAATGAAAAGAACGTTTATTGAAAAGTGTAGAACGTATTTATAGGCAGCACAGTGTAGACAGATAACGATGCACACGTGGTAGTAGCAATAGTCCGATGTGGTGCAGGCGGCCAGCTGAGGCGTCCCAGGTGCGCGCGCACACACACACAGACCACGTGAAGACACAACAGATAGATAGATAGATAGATAGATAGATAGATAGATAGATAGATAGATAGATAGATAGATAGATAGAAACGGTCGAAGTACCAAAGGTTCGCTAGGAAATTCTTCGCATTTAAAAGAGAAAAAAAGGTAGTACTTCAGTTACACGCGTGCCAGGCTTCGCTTACCCCCATTTTTTTCGAAACGAGAAGTGCTCCTGAATTTTTTATTCCACTTGTCCATGTTTCCAGTTCTCACGTACAGCGATAACATAGCAGCGACATAAAGGAGCACTCGAAGTCGTGGAAGTGAAATCCCAAAGCCCTCACGACAGAGACCACCCCTGTCTAGTGCACATAAGTGCGCGGTGAGCTGTGGAGTGCACGATAACCTACGTGAAAATTTTCAGCGTCAGGTAAAGCCTCTTATTGACAGCGTTCGCTCGTCGTCACTGAGGTAGCTTTTAACGTACTGGAAATGCAACATGGCGTCTACGCTAGCGTGGGCACAGCGTCTTCACTAAAGAAGGTAGGCTCTCATGAAGGACGTGGCAGGAACGTTTTCGGCCCTTGTGTCAGAATTACGATAGCCTCGATTATGATGTATTCATGACATTCATGCGACGGCATTAACCAACGTTCCCACCCTGCACGTCGTACAACATGGCGAATTCGCCGATGTCAATGCAAGTCGTCTGTAACACGTCATGAACACCTATCCTTGCTGGACATTCGTGAACATTTTATTTCATCTAATGGACAAAAATAATAATTTAAAACAGTACCAGTAATAACATTGATATTGTACATGGTGATCCCTGATTCATGTTTGAATAAATATCCTGATAGACGACGTTGCTCTCGCTTGTATCAGTTGAAGAAAAGCAAGCATTAAAGACTTTCTATTCTACAAAGAGCTGCTTGTGGGGGCCGCCGTCATCCCAGTCACCACGCGACCACCGGTCTGAGTCCCGTTTCGCCTTGAACAAACATGTTTCGCCAGTTCGTAGAGTTCATGACTTACCGACTGCTTCGCATCTTCCAGAATTTCTATCAGGGTCTTGGCCTGCAAATGTTGGCTGGGAACAAGAAACGTGTGCACTACACTCGACCCCTCGGAGCGCTGCGTGTGTTTCAACCTGTGTGCGTACGTTTTCGAGAAGTCCGGGCAGCCGTAGTTCACCACCAGTCGCACGTGCGGCAAGGCGAAGTCTTGAACCACCATGTCGGTCGTCACGAGCACGCTTTCGGCACCGCTGCTAAACATGGACAAGGCCCAGTCGCGCTCCTTTTTCACCTTCTTACCGTGAAGGCCGATGGCGGGCCAGCCACCCGTCCGCAGATTGCACGCAATGTCATCGACCTTCCACTTCGTGTCAGCGAACCCCACGGCTCTGTCTGTCTTCTCCTTGAGGACGTCGTCCAAGAGTTCCGCCAATTGCGCTCCCTTGTCTTCCTCCTGGCACATGTCGACGGTCATTTCCAGGCTGTTCTCAAGAGTCAGTGGCGTCGTGCCGAACTTTATTTCGATGTAGTCATCGAGCAGATCCTCAACAAGTGGCTTCAGACTCTTGTGCCAGGATGTTGCCACATTAACGTTTGGTGGTCAGGCCGGCATAGCACGGCAATATTGAGAACAGGGGGCTCGTAACCCATCGTCAGCATACGGTTCACTTCGTCGAGAACGAGGTACGTGCACCGGTGGAGGTTCACCTTGCCTTCTTCGAGGAACTCGATGAGGCGTTGAGGCGTGGCCACGAAGGTGTGGCAGCCCTTCTTGAGCTAGGCGTACTGGCCTCCCTTGCTGTCGCCGTTTGCAGCGCACACATTGCGTAATCCAGCGTGGTCGCCGAGCTCTGAGGCCAAGTTGTGAATGGCCCTTGCTAGATCGCGCGTTGGAGCCACAAGGACGGCGATGGGTCCATCTTGCTGCTTCCTGGGCGGCTGGCGGCTAACGTGTATGACGGCGGGAAGGACGTAGGCGAGAGCCCTGTCCGATCCCGTCTCCGCTATGCCGATATAGTTCCTGCAGGAGAGTGCGATGGACCAGCTGAGGGCCTCGATACACGTCGGGGAAGTGTAGTCGCGTCGGGCCTCGATTTCCTTCCGGACAAAGTCCGGAAAGTTGGACTCGTCGAAGGCGAGGATAGGCTTCGGCACGTTATTCCTTTTCAATAATACACCGTTGGCCTTTCTGTAGGCTTCCACTTCGGCGATCGACCAGCTTTCCATAGCCGGATGTTCTTCGTAGAGGTTTTGCTCGAACGGCTGCAACTGTATGTTGTCCAGTTAGGTTTGCGAAGGAACCATCCGAGCTTACTCTTCCGGTACATGCCGACATTAAACCTTCTACCCCTAAGAATATTGTTATTGAGGTGTTCACCCTTATTTCGCCGTTGCTGCTGCACCGTTCTCTTCTTCGCTTAGGCAGGACTGGCGTGACGGGTGAAACGGGTTCGCTGCGGACGTCGGCGGCCTAGGTGTTCGGTGGTTGGTTGGTTGGACCTTGTCAACCTGGCGCAACCCACTGTGGGGGATCGGCCATGAAACGGGCGGCACCTTATTTTTGAGAAAAAATTGTTTTACATTGCAAATATGTTTATAATAAGGATAAGTAAGGAAAAACTCACACTAATATTCAAGGCTAGAAAAACATTTTAAAATATATATATATATATATATATATATATATATATATATATATATATATATATATATATATATATATATTGAAGCAGTATGAATGAAAGATAAACTGAAATTAAATAACCTAATAAGCGATTCGCTTTGTCTCCCGTAGAAAATCGCATACGGCTTCGAAAACGTTCCTGTGGCTGTGGCCCAATTCAATTGCCCCAAAGGAAAGAACCATCGGAAGGGATAAATTTAATCCCATCCTTCGGAGGGGTTCCTCTAGCAGTCTTTTCCTTTGATTTTTGTACAATCTGCATGCTATAAAGAAGTGGTGCAGAGATTCGCTCTAGTTGCAGTGGTGACATAAATGTGACTGAGACAGACCAGACCGGTGCAGGTAAAAGTTCAGTGGGGGAACTCGGCATCGTAGTCTGGTGATAGATATTTCTGCCCTTCTGCTGGAGCACCATCGATTTTTCCACGAAAAGTCAAGGTGCATGAATTCGGATCTTGACAAAGGAGATTTACCAAGGTCAACCGACGTGGCAAACTTTTCAAATCGCGCCGAAGAGACAAAGGCCAACGTCGGTAAAAAAGAAATTATGGGACCATCGCGTGATGCAACTGCAAGCGCGTCCGCACATTCATTGAGGGTTAAACCTTTGTGACCTGGTACCCACACCAAGCGAATAAAACGTAAATGTCTTGGGACAAGAGAATAAAATACTTCTAAGGTACATGACATGTTAGGTGCCGTCAATGAAGAACAAACAGACAGACAGTCTGTTAAAATGACTACTTCTGTTATAGATAAGGGTAATTTACGTAAAGCTAGGATGATTGCAAGTAATTCCGCTTGATAAATAGGTGTAAAATCAGGCAAACGAATTGAGAAAGACCAATCCAATGATAATGATGTAATTCCCACTGATGTAATTCGACACAAGTACTTCACGAAGGTTTTACCTGTAATGATGCCAATAGGTTTTGTGCGAAAATGACTTGTGGACACCGTAATCGAGACCACTGATGGCTAAAAAATGACATCGGCTGATTAATAAAAACATACTGCGAACTCCTCAGGGGTGATGCATATATCTTTAGGAAGGTACGTACTGTCAGGATGTGAAAGCGTGTAAGAAGAGAAGGCAGGCGCGCTTCTTTGTATAAAATATTATTCGCAACAAATTTAGGAAGCCCAAGACATAAACGTAGTGATTCGCGTTCTAGATGAACTAATGACCGAAGTTTGTAGGCAGGTGCCCCAGAAAACAAGACGCAGCCGAACTACAATATCGGGCGAATATACATGCAATAAATCATAAGAAGCACATCACGTCGTAATCCTGTCCGCTTATTGCTGAGCCTGCGAAGCATCCCTACCGTACGAGCTCCTTTAGCTGCCATAGTTTCGATATGCGGACCCCAATTAAGTTTTTCAGTATAAATAACCCCTAAATACTTAATCGATTTCACCTGCGGGATAACGTCTTGGCGATAAAGCAACGAAATTTGAACGGGAACGCTGAGCGGGAAAATTAGAATTGCGCTTTTTCTAATGTTCAAGGACAAATTAATGCCTTCCAACCACGTTTCAAGAGTGTTCATATACATCTGTAAGTTTTGATACAATGTATGTATATCTGCAGCTGTAGCAAAAAATGCAATATCGTCGGCGTCGCCCTGTTGAATAGGAATGGTACTTAATAAAATATTAAATAGTAATGGAGACAATACCGATCCTTGGGGAAGACCTCTAGTTTGTTTATAATTTAAAGAAGATATACCAGATTGAGAGCAATAAAACTTTCCGTCTTTCAAAAAGGAGTGTACCCATACAACGAAGTAATGTGGCAGACCTACGTATGTAAGCCAATTTATTAATTTAACATGTTCTACACTGTCATAAGCTTTTGCAATATCCAGAGTAACTAAAGCGGCAAAGTATTTCTGATCACGGGCTAGTTGTATCCTGCTTTCTAAGTCAACATGGGCACACCAAATGGAACAAACCCGCCTGAATCCAATTTGACATGGGCTCAAGATCATGTGTTCATTCAACCAATTATCTATCCGAATGTGCAATATTCGTTCGATTAATTTTACCAGATTAGAAGTGAGCGAAATAGGCCTGATGTTATCTAAAGTATATCCAGAGCCTTGCTTTTTTAATAAAGGAATTATTTTCGCAATTCTCCAATCAGGTGGGATCCAAGCATTTCTAACAGAGTGGTTAACGATTTCAAATAAATCTTGGGGCGAAACCTTATGTACGATTTTTATTACCGATGCAGTAATGCCTTCAGGCCCTGGCGCAGTATTAGGTAAGATTTGCACAACTTGTGCTAGTTCTGAAGCAGTGACCTCTTCAAAGTCATCACTTTTCACAGGGGACCGTGAGAGGTATGAAAAAGCAGTCGTGAAGCGATTTTCAAGTCCTTTAGCAATATTTTCAAGAAAACTAGCCAATTCATTTGGCGCTGAAACTACCGATTCGATGTTTATGGGGGAAGGGATTACCTTTTTGGATCTAAGAAATTTAAAAAGGGGTTTCCTGTTGCCAGGCTTCGAAAGGAACTCTGAACGTTGGCTATCATAACCCTCCTTCGCAGTGGCGACTGTCCTCTTAAAAACTGCAGCCGCATATTTGTAATCCATCCAATTTCTAGGACATTGATTGTAAAGCAATTTTCGGCACGCAGCTTTTCTTAGCCTGTAATCACGTGAACAATTTGAGTTCCACCATGGATTTAAAGAATCTCGTTTAGAGACCTTTACTGTGAACTTAGATTTATTTAACGATTCTTTGACAATATCACTAAAGTTCATGGGATTTTTCTCATAATTTTCGTCTGTCCGTTTCGACAAAGCCGCACGTAGCAGTTTGTGAAATGTATTAAAATTTGCATGAGCAATCGAATGGCAGGTTACTGAAGTCAATGGGCATACAAGCTCAAACAATATAGGAAAATGGTCGCTACTTGTACCTCAATTCAATGTAGACCATGTAGAAATAGAGAGGCTAGAACTACAGAAAGTAAGGTCTAACCCAGAACGGGACTGATTACAAACTAACGTGGGTGTTCTTTTG